>NC_142927.1:10354854-10654854 GCF_054131065.1 Drosophila arizonae | reverse complement strand
ACACTCAGAGTGCTTTGCCGTGGCATGGCGTGTGCAAAGTTAAGCAAATCGCATATTTTATTCATGTGTTCATTAGGCAGCTACAATGTGCGACCAAAAATGTTTAAAGGAAACGCCTGGCAGGCAACCAGTCAGGCTGAGTGCCGGGTGGGGGAAAGGGCTGAGGGGGTGGGTTGGGCTGGTCTGGCAGTCAACCCGTTGCAGCTGCGGAAGTGCGAGGGTGTGCCAAGGCGCAACACCAATGTGTGCCATGCCCATGCAATTCATGAACTGCTGCTAAATGGGTCGACAAAAAACTTCAAAAGGGAAACGACAGCGGCACCAGCTGCCTTCGGCCTCTTGCCCGTTGCCTCTTGCCTCCTGCCTCCTGCCTCCTGCCCCCTGCCCGTTGCCTCCTGCCAATAGAAACTGAGTAACTGTGGAGTGCTGCATTATGCGGCTGGCGAGATAAAGTGACTCCAAAACTGGGTTGATCAGTCGCACACACACACATACATGGACACCTAAAGCAGAGCGGAAGAGCGCAGCAGCACATCAGCAACGCCAGCGAATCGACAGCTAATGGAGTTGTTAGCAAATGTTAGCCTAGGTCGAGACATGCAGCGATGCTTGGCCATAACTCGCATGCCACAAACTGCACTCGCACCCAAAAGGTACGCAACACCGTCCACTGATTGAACGAAATCAAAGCCAAATGGGATATTAATTTGCTGGAACAGGGCTGAAAGTAGAAGAAAAGAATATCTTGAAACTTAGACTTACTGAAAATGATAAAAAAAAGTTTTTTTTTTCTCCTTTCTTTCAACAGAAAATCCTAATAAAGCTTATATATAATAAAGTCTAGTACAATATATGTATATTTATGAATTTTGTGCTTCTTATAAAATATAAAAATACATATAAATTTATAATTTATGTCAAAAGTATGCTAAAATAAAATATTTATTAAAATTATATATATTATTAGAGTCTCTTCTTATAAAATATTAAAATATATATAAATTTATAGCTGTATGTTAAAAATATGTTGAAATAAAATATTTATTAAAATTTTATATATTGTATTATTAGAGTCTCTTTCTTCCTCTTTTTCTCGTTTACGTATGAAATTTAATCGCAATTCAGATTTAGTTTTTATTTACAATAAAAAAAAAAATAATAATTAAGATTTAGTTATTATTTACAATAAAAAAAAAACAAATAAATAAAATAAAATAAGAACATAATTTTGAATTTATGTTAAAAATATATTTATAAATATATTTTAATAAATTATTTTTCACTGTAAAATTTCTATGCAAATTAAAATGTGTTATTTAATATTAAATGTAGTGTACATACATATATTTTGCATATATACATATGTACATTAATATATTTTCACTTGAATATTTACTTTAGAATTATGAAAAGTTTACCTCAAATCAAATTATTTCGAAACTAGATTTATTTAAGTTAATTTGTATCGTTTGTTTGTGTTCGTATTTTCAGAGAAATTTTGCTCAATTAGAGCTAATTAAACTGAATCAGTCGTCTTGCTTAAAATGAGGAATTAAATACAAATACTTTCAAAAGCACAAACTCACACACACACACACACACTGGCACAATGTTGAAGCGCCTTAATTCATGCAATAGATTTTTGTACTAATATTTTATGACGCGACGCCAACGTCTGTAGAAGGTCAAAACTGCACATGAAACGACCATGGGCAAGAGACGCAAAAGATTTGGCTAAAATGCAGGAAAAAAATTGTACTAAGAAGAGCAGGAGAATGGGTGAGAGTGAAGGGCAGAAAGAAGAGATTGAGAGAGAGAGAAAGGATGAAAAGGATTGAGAGTTAATTAGAGAGAGTTAATGAGAAAAGAGGGGTAGATCGAGAGAGAGAGAGAGAGCGAGGTAGAGAGATAGAGAGAGAGAGCGAGAGAGAGAGAGAGAGAGAAAAAGATAAAAGTGGAAAAGAGGAAGAGCATAAAAGTGTAAGAGAGAGAGAAAGAGTGAGAGAGATAGCAGCAGAGAGAGAAAGAGCGAGAGATAGAGGGAGAGAGAGAGAGAAAGAGTGACGAACATTAATAGACCAGAGAGAGTCAGAGAGAGATAAGTAAAGGGAGACCGAAAGAAAAGGAGAGGCGCAGACTACAATAGAATACAGAGAATGTGATTGTGAGAAACTAAGAGAAAGTGCACATCAGCTGCTAGAAGAGAGCAGGAGAGAGGGAGAGAGACCAGCCAGTTGTTTGCAAGGGATAAAGAGGGAATGCAAGAATGCTTACTTCAATTTATGAGAATCGCGTAGAGAGGCAACAATTCGTCATTTACAGCACACATTCACACACTATTAGTCCAGCTAAATGTTTTTGGTCGAGTAAAGAAATGAGTGAAACTTCCTTAAATTAGTTTTTGAAGCAAAAGTTTTGGATTTGGCCCATGCTAATGGTCAGCGGATGACGAGGCGATAGTTGGGGGCCAAATGGTGAAACGGCGAGTGTTTCATCGCTCCGCTGCATAAATAAAACTCTTCATTTAAATGCAAAGCCTTAACCGCCAAGCAAATGCAGTAAACTTCACGTACATACATGTGTGTATGTGTGGTGCAGGAGGTAGGAGCCATGGTAGTGGCAGTGGCCGTAGTCCGCCGGATTTGCACTCTAGCCGGCTCCGCTTAGCTCTTTTAATGCGCTGCTCCACGTGGCGAGCACAGAATTTTGACGTGGTCAAATGCATTTGCATGACGTTCACAACTAACTGCAAACAAATTTTTGGCTATTGCGGCTTAGCAGCAATGGCAACCACAAAACCCAACGACTCGCCGGCGACCCGCCAGCGACCCACCAACGACCCACCAACGACCCACCAACGACCCATCAGTGACCCATACCAACGGGACTCCAGAAGTTACTCATGCGACAATATTTGGATGCAATGTGCTGGGCAGCCTCTGTGTGTGTGTGTGTGTGTGTGTGTGTGTGTGTGTGTGTGTGTCTGTGTTTGTGGTTCAGCTTGACAATCACGTGGTTTGGCGGTCAAACGCATTGTAACCACAATTTGCACTTCTTCTGTCTCAATTTTTTTTTTGCTGGCCAGAGCATCCATCCAGAGCAACCCTGAACTGCATTTGGATTTAAGGTTTCATTTCCTGTCCTATGCATCAGCAATTTGCTGCGACCCTTAAGCCTGCTTTAAGGCTGCTCCAACTGGTCGTCAAGCGAGCGTCAGCGTTGAGAGCGATAAGAACTTGACGATGTAGTCATTGTAGCCTTAGATTGATGCACGTCGCTATATGGTGCTGGTGCTGGTGGTGATGCTGGTGTTGGTGGCTTAGTGGCTCAGTCGCGGGTTGTCAGAGTTTGTCACAGTTTGTCAGAGTTTGTCGCAGTTTCTATATACAGCTCTAGCTACCTTATGTTGGCATCACTTTAACTTGGATGAACGGTGCTTGGAGACGAGACGGAACAACTGCGCTGTTGACAGCTTTTTGGAGCCGGTATCCAAAATATTGCCAAAATCGATAACAATTAAACTAAAAAGCAGTTATCGTTTCTTAAACTTGACTATACAGGGAACTACCAAAAATCTCAGGTCTCTAGCTTTTGTAGTTTCTGAGATCGACGCGTTTATACACATGAAAAGACGGCCAAACAGAATCACAGACGGAGAGAAAGACGGACAGACAGACGGGCAGACAGACGGACATACGAACATACAGACATACAAGTGGGTAGGGAGATAGGCAGACGGACAGACGGACCAACAGATAAAAGGACGGACAGACAGACGGAAAAACTGAGAAACGGACGGACATACGAACATGCAGACAGACAGAGAGACGGACAGACCCATAGTTGGACGGACAGACAGACGGACAGAGAGACGGACGGACAGACAGACGGGCATACAGGTGGACAGGCAGATAGACAGACAGACAGACGGACGGACAGACAAACGGACAGAGACACGGGCAGACATACGAACATACAGACAAACAGACGGACAGATAGATATGCAAATAGACGGAAAGAGAGACGGACAGACATACTAACATAGACAGAGAGAGATAGAGAGATTGAAAGACAAGCGGACAGACAGATAGACAGACAGACATACGATAATACAGACAGATAGACGTAGAGACAGATATACATATGGACGGACGGACGGCCAGACCAACAGATAAATGAACAGACAGACGGACAGACATACGACATACGACAGTACAGACAGACATATGGATATATGGACGGACGGGCAGACAGACAGACAGACCAACATATAGACATATAGACAGATAGACGGACGTACAGACAGACATATATATGGACGGACGGACAGACAAATAGACAGACGTTCAAGGCTACCTGACCAAGAATATATATACTCTATATATGTACTATATCAGTATATATATATATATATATATATATATAAAAAACCTTCATGCCCTAATTTTTCATTTTCCATCTGCGCAGGGTATAACGGTACCCCAACAGTAGCGCCCGCCTCTCAACCAACATGAACTCTATCATAGGCGAGGCAATTCTCACCGCTTTATGATTTCTGTTCTAATCAAATTGTGCATTCGAACTGAATTCATTATGATCCAAAATGTTGTGTTGTGGGGCATGATTTATGAACTGAACTGAAATGGTGATGCATGTTAAAAAAAAAAAAAAAAAAAAAAAAAAAAAAAAAAAACTAACAAACAAGTTCTGCAGATGAGTTTGTTTGTTTGCTGGTTGCATAAATTAAATGTTGCATTTATGCACATCAATGCGCATTTTAATTGTTCGCATTGATTAAGAGTGCGTCGCAATAAAAATGTTCAAATTGATTGCGATCATTGTTGTTGGCACGCACACCTGATAAATGACGTGAAAATCAATTAAAATAAATTATAGACAGCAATATGAACGTACAAAATGCAAAGCACATAGACAACAACAGCAAATACAACAACAAACTCAAACAGAAATATAAGAGTACAAACAAAAAAGAAAAAAAAAAAAAAGAACAAAATGTGAATGCTAAAATTGATTGAAATTCTTGCATTTTTTAATCTCTTAATTTGCATGGATGGAAATTTAAAACTTTAAATATAGTACTGGAAAATATATACGTATAAATTGTACTTTAATGAAACTAACGCTTTTTTTTGTTAGCTCAATAAATAAAACTCATGAAAGTTTTATCTACTTTTTTTTGAGTATGTTTTTAATGCGAATATAAAATTCATCAAATTTTTTCCTATTGCTCTCATCTGTTAAAGTAATCCATTTTCATATATAATTTGAATATTTTTTAATTGATTTTTTTTAAAAATAATTTGTATATATTTAAATAAAGTTTATAAAACATTTATAAGTTTTGTAATATATGTACATTTTTTTTATAGCTTTATATTTTTTTAATTTTTTGTATGGTGATATAAAATAAAAAAATTGTTTGTAAATTTATTATTTGTTTTATTTATAAGTTTTTAAAATAGATTTAAACAGAAACGTACAAATCTCTAAATAAATTATAAATTTTATTATAATTCTTTTTAAATTATTTATTATTATTATTATTTTTTTTTTTTTTAATTTTATTTTCTTTCCTTTTTTTGTTTTTTTTTAGATAAAAAAAAGTCTGAAGTTCTTCAACGTTACTTAACAATGATATAAAAAATATGATATAAATACAGACGCTGAGGTAGCCTAAGCAAGTGTTCAAGTCGAAATTGCTCGAGTACTTATTAATAATTCTTAGCTTCTCTTCTGTATACACACACATACATAGCCACACACACACACACAGACACACACACACACACACCCACACATATACGCACGCACGTATGAGCACATGCTCTGCCAACTGCGCAGCTGACGCAGCGACTGTGCTTGGGCAGAAATTTGAGCCTGAACTTCTTTGCTGAAGAACTTTGCTTGTAGATGGACTTTTCTTAATCAAACTTTCCAAATGTGATAATGATGCTTCTATGTGTAAATTCGAGTAAACGAGACAATACTAAATTGCTGTTAGTAGAGCTAATAGGTTAAACAGTTTCCCATTTCATTTATTTTTGTGAAGTATTTATATATTAAACTATTCAATATAGACATACGTACATACTCTGTCTCTCTATGCATATAACTATTTTATAAACATGTTCAAACACAGCATCAATCTGAAATAAAGCCATGTAAGCTCATTTGGCTTTCACACTTTTTGTTTGCCAAGTCTCCAATTGAAAGTTTTAACATATTAAATGAATTTACCTTGCACTGACTCAAATGTAGAGTTAATGCGATGAGATATATTTGTGTTTGTTATATTTTTATGAGGGTAGTATTTATGTTTTTTTTTTTTGTATTTATTTTTTATATTTATATTTTTTGAAAAGGGGGCGGCGGGTGCGAGGTTAATATCCGTGTCGTGATATGACACATGTGCATACATTATTAATCCATGCATATTACGTATTTTTGTTTCATTTTTTTTTTACTATTTATTTATTTGTGTTTTATGTGTGCTGCACTTTTGTACCCTGTAGAAGTGGACAAAAAGGGGTATGCTGTAACAGCTTGCGCAGCTTTGATAGAAGAATGAAAATATAAAATATAAAATATGAAATATAAAATATAAAATATAAAATATAAAACATAAAACATAAAACATAAAACATAAAACATAAAACATAAAATATATAAAATATAAAGCATAAAATAAAAAATAAAAAATATAAAACATAAAACATAAAGCATAATATATAATATATAAAATATAAAATAAAAAATAAAAAATATAAAATATAAAATATAAGATATAAAATATAAAATATAAAATATAAAATATAAAATATAAAATATAAAATATAAAATATAAAATATAAAATATAAAATATAAAATATAAAATATAAAATATAAAATATACATATAGTAGAATCCGGACCCCGCTATAGCCGTATAAGCTGGTTCATATAAGTTTGTCTGAGAGACCAGTCGTTATACCCGGCTTCTACTGTATATAGTTCATAGAGCTGAGATACGTATTAATATACTCTTGCTTGACCCGAGCTGCATACGTCTATCCGAGATTTATATGCTACGACTAACCTACTGTCAATAAATATCGATTATATAGGACTATGATATTTATAATTAATATATAATTTAAAGTTACCTATCTCTAAAGGGAATAGCTGTTATATTTATATGTGTGATACCCTACCCTAATGACTCCTTTACATACAATCGTATCTCAAATCGCATGGGAAATCTATAATTTCTAGAGCTCTTTCTATCGATGGCTATGCCCAACACACAGCGTATACTGCGTATCTCTTAGTCGTTCACAGCCCATGCACAAACTTGTGATAATATTATTTTTGCATTATTTTGTTGTGCTGTTGTTGTTGGTGTTACCATAGCTATTATTGTTATTGTTGGTTCGCCTAGTGGCTCATATCATTTAGGACGTCCACCTGTGATTTTTAGTCTTTTTCTCCCTCTCTCTCTCTCTCTCTGTCTCTGTCTATGCCCCACTCTGTCGGCTGGCGCTTATCCGCTTGTCGTCCAATTTAATTATGCACACCTCAGTGGAAAGGCTTTGAGCCGCAGCACGGATTGACGTGGGCCAAAGCGTCGCTGAGTGGTTGTGGGTGGTTCGCTGGGTGGTGCTGGGACAATTGGCTGTCGCCTCATGTGGATAATATGCAGACACACGCAGCACATTTGGGAGCATTTCGAGTTGTTTTTGTTTGGCCATTGACCTGTAACGGCAACGCCTGACCCGGATACGGATATGGATGAGGATGCGGATGCGGATCGGGATGGGGATACGGCTGCGGATGCGGATGCCATTGCCACCTGTTGTTGGAGCTATACCACTGCCTGCTGCCATTGTTGCTGCCTTTGCCGTGTTGCACCCGATCCATGTGCATATCCATGTTCGACATCGTGTTAAGCGACATGTTGTCTGCGCTTTTTGCTGCCGTGCTGGCGAAACACCATTGGAGACGACGGCCGGCCTCGTTGCTGTCCATTAGCCGGCAGCGCGGCGGTGCCGCTGCCCAGAGGTGCTTTTACTTTCACATTAATTGCTCAGCGTGTGGATCGGCAAACCCGAAAGCATTTAACGCGCATTTCGCGTGAATGCGCAGCCAACAAGTGCACCCTGGCCCACATATGAGCCACGGCACGGTGCGGCACGCCACGCCACGCCACACCCCGTCCGCAGTGCAACGCCCACTCGGCCACAGAGAACTAGCCAAATGTTTCGCATTGACCAAGTGCATTCAACTTGGCGTCGCTAAATTCAGAGAACTCGACTTAATAATGCATGTGTCCAACATTTGCTTGAATTCCGACTATTTGCATAGAGTTGGAATCATGCGAATTAGGGGTCTTCCCTGTGTGCGATTGGCAAACACTGCAACAAAGTCAAGTTTTTGGTTTTCGTCTTTAATTAATGATAGCTAAACAAATTTAGAAGATATGAATTTTCCATTTTGGATTTCCATTTTGAAATTTAAAACAAATATCTTTTTCTTTACAATTTATAATCTTCTAAAAATCCATCGACACTGAGAAAGTTACCATACTATATATACTTACTATGCGAATATACTTTGTCTCTTTTCTATGAAGTTATTAGGTTATTAGTTACAAATATTTATGGGGTTTACTTTGAATGGGAGCAACGTGTATTTTTATATAGTTCCTCCATTATTCACTCCTCTTTAAAGTAATCATCATACAAATATTATATCAACATGTGCGAACGGTATTTTTTTTTTCTTTTTTCAATCAAACATTCAGTATGATTGCTTGAATATGTTGTTACAGCTATTCGAAATTCGATTTGCCGCAATTATTGTAGCATTTCCCGTTAGAGCACGCGAATGGGAACTTTTTACAAATACTGCTGCATTCTAAAGAGACAATGTGGCTTTGGCTGGCAACAGTTCGTTTCGCTCTGCTCGCTTACAATAAGAAGCAAGAAGAGTATATTAGTTTAGAGTAAATTGTAATTGAAATTCAATTGGCATATTTGTGAATAATAATCCATGAGTGAGTGAGACGATAATCAGGCTAATCTATATCTTTAACAATTGTAGAGCTGATAATTGAAATATAATTCTCGATATAAATCGATAGACCAATATCTCAATGATTCTAGATGTCTGTTTTCAAGCCGTTACTTACTGTGAGATAGTCTTAGTAGATATATACCGCTGGCTAGATATGTATATCGATAAGTAGAAGGGTGGAGATACTAAAATCGATTTGCGATATATATTGATAGATGGATAGGACATGCGTATAACTGTCTGTGAGTTCTAAAGATATATATCGAAATTGTGATTGATTAATTTATCTCTTATCTCTGAGCGAATAATTCAAGTGCAATATTCGATATATATCCGATATATCAATAGCTCATTTTAGCCAACGGCTTGCTTCAAGCTCTAATCGTTCTCTGAGCGCGCATCGTGCAGTCGTTCACTGCCCAACAGCCGTCTGTTCGTCCCCGCCCTTCCCTGTTTGTTGTCTAGTTTTCCTTTTTGCATTGCTCCCTCCCATAAATTCGCCGAGTTGAAAGGTGCAACGCGTGCGACTTTTGCCAGCCCGTTGGCCGGAAGCTCTGATAAAATCGTAGTTTTCTTTCGTTTCGGGGAATAGTTAAATTATGCTTGTTGATGGAGTAAATCGTCATTGTTGTTGTTGTTGTTATTGTTGTTACTGTTGCCGGCTTGAGGCATGGGCAGGGGGCTGGGCCTAGCCCCGAGCCTGGGAATCGAAGTGTGTCTCTGGCAAATGGGAGGCAATGCAATTTACGTAGTTTAACACTTGAAATAACATTCACTTACATGGAATTGTTTACTTTGCCCGCTGTCATTTGAATGAATTAACATTTGTTTATGTCTGCCAAAAGCTGAGAGAGTCAACAAAAATATTTGGGCTACAAATGATTTCAATTAAAGCAAGTACAAAGAGTTGATATGACTGAGGTTTATGGATACGAAAATAGAAGAGTTCTAGAACGTGGATGATAAGAACCTAACATGTTGTCAAGCAATATAAATTAAATATGTGAATGTACATACATATATATTAAATATGTAAAAGAGTTATACAAAAAGGGACTGAACAATAAATAGCTAAAGAAACTCGAATAAAATTCGAATGCTTTGTAATATCAAATTGAAGCTACATAAATGTCATTCCTTATGAAAAGCCACATCAATCAAATATACACCTCAGCTTTGCTGTCAGCTTCTCTGATACAGATGCGAGACAAGATGCTCAACATTTTGGTGTGGACCCAGAGTTAAGTCAAATCTGTAAAAGGCTAGAAAAAATTTGAATCCAAATACATAATAAAGATTACTTATTTAAGTAAATAGTTAATATATATATTTTTATAAATGTTATATGCTATATATTTTATAAATTTTATACTCATTCACGAAAGTGAAATGAGTATATTGGTTTTGCGCAATGGCCGTCCGGCTATCCGTCTGTCTGTATGAGCGCAATTTATTTCTGCGCTATTTAAGCTAGAGACTTGAAATTTGGAACACATACTCGTGTATATCTCCGCTTTATAAAGTGTTCCGATCTGCCCACTGAGGGCGTGGCAAACCGGAAAATGCATTTCCAATATAAGATCAATCGGATAAAACTGTATCTTCTAGATTTGTAAAGCTAAAGCGTTGAAATATTGCACGTGAGCTAATGTAAGATTCTATAAAGACATGACAAACTTAAATATCTACAGCCTCAAGTTCACTGACCTCTTTAAGGTCTCTCTGCCCCCTCAAGGTCTCTTTGCCCCTTCAAGGTCTTTCTGCCCCCTCAAGGTCTCTCTGCCCCCCTCAAGGTCTCTCTGCTCCCTCCGGGTCTCTCTGCCCCCTCAAGGTCTCACTGCCCCTCTCTTTGCCTCTCTTTCCCTCTCACTCTGTCTCAGAGCTAGAGAGCTGAAACTTGGCATGCATGTTTTGTTTGAAATATTTTAATATTTATATATTCGAAATTTGATTTTTGTATATTTGATAAATATATATTTTCAATATTTAATATTTTACTTTTTATTACATTTTATATTTTTCTATTTTATATTTTGCACAAAATGTATACTTTTTATTTAAATATTACAGTTAAAATTATTATTTTGTATATTGTTTTTTTATTTTATTTATTTTTTATTTTTATGATTTATATGCCATGTTTAATTATTTTTATTTGACATATTTTTAACACATTTTATAACAAATATTTTAAGATAAATTATAAAATATATTTATTTAGAGCTTAGCGCACCTCTACCTTATTGATAACTAAATCTATAACAAATAAATTGTGTTTTTCAATTTTATATTTTGCACAAAATTTATACTTTTTATTTAAATATTATATTTAAAATTATTATTTTTGGATTTTTTGTATTATATTTTTTATTTTTATGATTTATATGCAATATTTAATTATTTGTATTACATTTTATAACAAATATTTTAAATTTTACATTTTCCACTTCATATTAACATCTTCGTATATCTTGCAAATTCTGCTGTGGCCAAGTCTGCCTCTGCGTATGTGGGCGAACTGTGTGCTGTTATATGTTGCTTATTGCTTGTTTATTATGTCTCCGAGCAAGGTTACTTTGAAATTAGTTTGCTAGCTCAGTGATGCGAATGCAGCACTCGGCACTGTTGAGCTCTGTGCAAGGTGGCCCGTGTGGCGCGTATTTAGTTTGGCTTGCATTTTGTGGCTGTTCCGTAGACTTCAATTCCATATTCTATATCGAAGGGGGGACCACTTTAGTTTTGTATATGATTAGTTTGTTTCCCGTTGAAAGTTTGTTGCTTGGCTTGAGTAACCAAAACGTACTCTAGGCAGGTTAGCCGTCGGTCGAGTGTAATATCCGCAATATTCGAGTAGAGTGGAGCTCTACAGTTGGGGCGTGAGCTCTTCCTTAACATATGTGTGGAGTGAAGCTCCGTTTGTTGAGTAGTTCTCGAGTAATTTGAGCTATTCCTGCAGGGTATCCTGTTATTTTCCGAGAATTTCTGTGTTGCGCATGTTGCTGGTTGTAGATTTTGATGGGGAAAGGAACTAAATAAATATATTTAGCTTGAAACTAAAATTTCAAGCATTTTAAAATTAACAAAAATAATTTTATTAACAAATAATAAATAAATAAAAGACTGGAGCATCTAAGAGAACAACAAAATTTAAAAAAAGTAAATAAATAAATGGAGAATATAAGGGAAATAAAAAATAAGTAAATATCATTAAAAAATAACTAAATAAAATTTATTAAACTAAAAGAAAAACAAGTAAGAAAGCTCTAGTCGAGACTGCTCGACTACGAGATCCCCTGAACCCTTGGAGCAATAGATATTTCAATAATTTTTCGCGTCTTTCAGCTTACACAAGAAACACGCACACACTTACACAGGCACGTACGCACACACAGGCATACATACACACACACGCATACAGACACACACACACACGCATACATACACAAACGCATACACACACACATACACATACACACACACATACACAAACACATACACACACATACACAAACACATACACACACAAGCACCCACGCATAAACACGCATGGGCTGCAGTGTGCGCTTACTATGAGAACTTAATTGTTTAATAACTTTTTTATGGACGTACGATCTTCATGAAACTTTCAGATTATGATTATAACATGCATATGCATGTAATTGCCAAAGCAAAAGTCTCTAGTATTTGAAATACGCTTTTTACAAAAGTGAGGGTGAGGGGGTGAATTTTGAGGTGGGGGGTACATTTTAACAAAAACCGAAATTGTATAAATTGCATGTAAGCATACATTAAAAATTTGGAGACTCTAGCAATAAAGGTGTAGAAGATATAATTTTATAACTGGTTTTCGATAAGGTTTTTTATCGATAAAAAAAGATCGGGATGAGTTATCGAATTTTAATGATAAACTTGATATGCGCGCTGTAATTACGGACATTTTAAAAAAAATTTGAAGTCTCTAGCTCTTATATCTTCTGAAATCGACGCGTTCATACATACGGACAGACGGACAGACAGACGGACAGGGCCAAATCAACTCAGCTCGTCACCCTGATCAAGAATATATATACTTTGTGGGGTCTGCCACGCCTCCTTCTCCCTGTTACATACATTTCAACAAAACCATTATACCCTGATTTCCCATTGAAAATGGGTTCAGGGTATAATAAATCAAAATTAATATAATAAAAAATAATAATAATTATAATAAAAAATTTTTTAAAAATGAAAAATTTAATAAAAGAAATTAAGCATCAACTAATAAGAATACAAGAGCAATTAATAATTAATTAAATAAATTATAATAAATTAAAAATTGAATGAAATGATTTGAGCATTGACTAATAAAAATAGAAGAGCACTTAAGGGAAATAAATTATATTAAATACCAATTAATAGTTGATAATGTAGAAATATACTAAATTAAAAAAATAACAAAAATATTGAATAAATTATAACAATCAAGAAGCATTAAAAACAACCCAGAATACGTAAGAGATGTAAAGCACAATAAATAAAAATTTAATTAATTAATTAAAAGTTTAAATACCAGCAATAATTAAAAAAAAAAAAAAATTATTTATTACAAAAAAAATTAATAATAAAAAAAATAAATATAATTAAAAAGTTCCAAGGCACTTGGCAATTGTTACTTTCGGATTTCCGGACTGGCACCATGTTGCAGCCTTGGCTGGAGAGGCGAATACATATTTATTATTAGGTAGATCAAAGTCTCTTATTCACTTGGAAAATATCTATAAATGTTGCTGTTACAGTGTATTTAGCAGTCCAAAATGCCTTTGAATTTGCTGTGTAGCTGTAGTCGGAGTTCCAGTTGAAATATAGGGATGAGGCTTATTATGTCCTTGGAGTGTGCATAAGGACTCACGATGCAATGGCAATCTTACTGACTTAAGTGATAGGTCAGCAGTCCAATGTTATCGATAACTCGATAAGTAGGCCAATTAAATGGCATCACGCCTGCTGGCTGCAGCCACAAATGGCAATTTGTGTCAATAGTTGTCAGCTCGGTTTAAGCCATGCATCGAATATGAATTTGCATTATTACATTAATACATATTGTGTTACAAGCAAATATTTGCGGAGATGCGATATGAAGTTTTTGCCTTTTAATTGCATTTGGGTGACAAAGAAATTTCATTTACGATTGGCTTGTTTTTTTGGTTTTTATACCCATTCACGAAAGTGAATTAGTATATTGGTTTTGTGCAAAGTCCGTCTTGTCCGTCTGTCCGTATGAAAGCAACTTTTTACGGCGCTGTTGAAGCTAGAGACTTGAAATTTGGAACACATACTCGGGTATATCTCTTTCCCGAGCCGCCCATTTGGGGCGTGGCAAATCGGAAAATGCATTTTAGTTGAAGAGCTGGAATGCTGACATTTGGAATGTAAATCCGCGTCGGCTCAAGATCACGAGTTATGGCGGATATATCTACGCCCATTGGGGGCGTGGCAAATCGGATAAAACTGTATCTCCAAGAGTTTTACAGCTAGAACGCTGAAAATTTGCACGTAAGCTAATGGTATGATTCTATAAAGTCTAATGAAAATTATATGTCTACGCCCATTAGGGGCGTGGCAAATCGGAACTGAAGATTTAGTGATATTTTAAATTCTAGAGATCTCAAATTCATACTCAAATATATACTTGGGCTGACCATCCAAGACCAACAAGTTTCGGCAGATATGTGTCCGCCCACAGGGGGCGTGGCAAAATAGCTAGAAGATAGTTAAGTTACTAGTAACCTCCTCTATCGATTCCCTAATAATTTTTACGCCTCTTTAGGGGCGTGGCATATCGCAAAATACCCTGTAATTTTTTGAGCGTAAGCATACAAATTTTGCAGTTAGTGTACCGTTATTTCGTTCTAAGAACTGGCCAAAGATGAGGTGTCTACGCCCAGTAGGGGCGTGGCAAATCGGGAAAAACTGAATTTTCTACAATACTTACTGATGGGATGTGAATGAGTATTCCGCAGTCGGTAACGCCCGACTGCAACTTATCTTACTTGTTTTTTTTTTGCTGCTCCTGCTGTTGTTGTTGTTGCATTTTTTATTGAGTCTCGCTCTGATTAAACCGAATTGTTGCGAATCGTGTTTGCATATTGCAACATAATATGTTTGCTGTCTGTCAACACGGCATGTGTGGAATTTCGTATTATTTATTTTCGTAAATGTTATTAAAATGTGTTCATAATTTAACTACAAACCGCATTTGGGAAATAAATATTAAGCAAACAGAAGCCAAACAGGCGAACAAATAGCTGCCCTCAAGGCAATGTCAATTTAACATAAATGTAACAATGTGACAGTTGCTCTGTGTGTGTGTGTGTGTGTGCGTGTGTGTGTGTGTGTGCGTGTCTGTGTGTGTGTTGAGCATTTGGCAAAACGTGTGCGCATAAATATTTAAATGCCAAAAAGTCACGTCTTGAATAATTGTTTAACTTACGAATGCTGGGAGCCAACGGGTTAATGGAGGCAAACGGGACTGAGTGGGCATGGGGGGAGTGGGGGTTGGTTATTAAATTGAATAGCAGGGGTAATGGCTGGGGTACGGGCTGGGGCTGGGCTAACAACAAGCTCTGCTCTTGATATTGTAAGAAGTTTTTCAACTAAGTGCAGCTGCTGACAAGACGGCATGGCATTACCAGGTCTAAGTTGTTTTTGGACTAGCGCTCATTACACACGCACAGACATGCATGTGTGTGTGTGTGTGTGACTGTTAATTTTCATATTAAATCCGTTAAAATGTGCAAATACCCAACAGGCACTCGCATAAGCATGCTGTTAGAGCCAGCGCCACAGTTCCAATTATAGCTAGGCCAAAGGGGCACACACACACGCACACACAAGTAGATACACCCACACACATACACATATGCAGTTACGGGCAATGAGGCAAGGAAGTCAAGTCAAGAATGGCGCACGTGCTTCCCTAAATATGAATATGATTATGAATACGAGAATAGTGTAAGTGAAGTGAAGTTATTAAAGCAACTAACATGCACAGAAAGAGCAGAGAGAGGGAGAGAGGGAGAGAGGGAGAGTGAGACTGGGAGAGTGAGTGTGTGAGAGTATCGTCCACATATTACATTTACCTACTTTTACAGAATTTCACTGTTAAAAACGTGTAATACGATTTTCCCTCTCTCTTGCTCACTGCTTCCCTCTCTCCCTCTCTCAAACTCCCTGTCTCCCTGTGTGCATTCGGGTTACACTTGGCAGACCGCCATGATTTATGCTCCGACAACTCGGGGAACTCGGGGCACTCTGTGGCTGCCACTGCGTATGCCACATCATAAAACAAGGCATATCAAAGTTCAATTGCTGCGCGCCTCATTAGCCATGGAGAAACTGTAGAATGAAATGTGGCCAGGACACCAGACAGATATACATATATAAAGATATAGCTCTGCATATACATACATATATATGTCAGCTTCATTGGTTTGCAAACATCAAGAGATAAAGATAGAGATAAATAGCTAAGTCAAATATAGTGGAGCGCAGTCTGAGGTTGATAGAGACCAACTAACACTTATTCAATATAGGCACACGAGTGTGAACTTAACTCAATTAGTCAAGTTAAGTAAGTGAGTGAGTAATCAAACGAGCAGGGCTGCTCTAGCTGGGAGTGCCCGACTAGAAGATGCCCTGAACTACCCAGTGTAGAGTTGCGATACGCAATCTTCAGCGGTTCTCTTAAAGAAATGATTGATTTATTTCTATAATAGGGATATACATATATAATGTGTATAGAATATACTTTTAAGACTTTCGAGATCACTGCGCTTTGTAGGACAGATAGACTGTAAGATGGACGAGCAAACGGACGGGTGAATTGATGAATGGATGAACAGAAAGACTGACGAAAGAGCGAACAGACTGGTGGATAAATAGACATACGGACGAATGAATAGACAGACAAACAGACGGACGAACAAACGTACGGAAGGATGAATGCAAACGGCTGAAGGAACAAACGGACGGACGGATGAATAGACGGACGAATAGATGAATCGAGACACCGAAGTATGGATGAACGGATAGATAAACGGACGGGCAAGTAATCGGACGGACAAGTAGACTGACGCACAAGTAGACGGACGGACAAGTAGACAGACGGACAAGTAGACGGACGGACGGACAGATAAATCAACTCAGCTTATGAGTCTGATCTTGAATTCTCCTTTTCATTAGCTTAGGGCATATTTTTGAGCCAAGCTGAGTTTCACATATATTTTCTGAATGAAAAGAGCTGCAGAAGCCCACAAAGTTAGCTCTACTGATAAGACAACATTATAAAATAGAATAGTAGAACAAGTTGAAAAGAGAAGGTAAGCCAAATGCCAGATAGATCCATAAAGATATTGTTGCTAAACTAAAGCTAAGACAATAAAATATAACTTTAGCTTAAGAGCACTTCGAAGGGCTAAGACAAGCTCTAGTTAGAAGTAGAAAAGTCAACTAACTTACATAGCTCATAAAAGCTAAGTTGATCCTTTAGATAGCTTCAATTATTATGACAATTACAGTTGAGCAATATTTTGAAAGTGAGCGAGTAAAGCAGCAGAAAGTATGTCAAGGCAAGTGTTAGTCGAGCCCAGGCTAAGTGTGTAGAAACGAACAGGTGAGCAGGTGAACAGGTGAGCGGGTGAGCGGGTGAGTTAACTAACTTGATGTTGAGTAGCTAGCTGAGCAGGCAACAACTGTACCTGAATTGATAATAACTGGCAGCTGGCACGTGTATGCCGGAGTATGCCTAAGATGCCAGCCCTAACGGATTCCTCACAAGATGCCCATAAAAAGCTGGGCGAGCGAGCATTAAACATGCCCACAAATTAGTGCGGCATTTGGGACTTTAACTATATATGTGTGTGTAAGTGTGTGTGTGTGTGTGTGTGTGTGTGTGTGTTGGGTTAGATGTGGGTACATTGTGTGGCTGTCATGCAACTAACTTGAAACCGCCAAAGGACACAAAAACAACAATAACGTCAAACTACTTAGCTGACAACATTTTCGGTTAGACATTTTGGTTTCGAAACACCGAACGAACGAACGAACGAACCAGCCCAGCAATAATTTCAAATTTTAAATGAGCCCTGTTAACGTGTCCCCGAATAGGTTTCATTTTGAATTTCAAATTTGATGATGAGTTGCTCTATGAGTCGTGTAATGAATGCCAAAGTCATTGCCCCCTCCCCATTCTTCCACAAATATCTGGGCTAAATCACAGACTCAGCCTTGATATTTGCACGAGCTAAATTACTCCCATCACAGTTGGTCCGTATAGAAATACTGTTAGGCTTCGAGCTCTTGATTCTCTGCAATTTAAATAATATTTGATTAAATCATTTTGTGCCTTTCTTTGCAATTCTCATTTACAGTACAGCAGTGGGCAATCGAATTGTAATCCATTAAAAAATTTAAAAGTTGTTTATTATTTATTTCAGTACACATGTGTGAAAATAATGAAACAATTTTGAATCAGCTTAGACTAACTTGATATGACCTGTTTTAGTCCTCGACTTGTCGGCATTTTGGACAGCTCCAGGCGCTATTCTCTTCTCACTTATAAAGCTTGCAAGCCTTTATGATATACATATTTCTTGCAATAATAATAAACAAATAAAATTAAAAATTAAAAATAAATAAATAAAATTTAATAACAATAATCAGCAAATCTTAGTAGCTACAGGGTATTTTTCTAGTCGTGCCTCGCTTGGAGCCTTGATGAAGACATTATTTGCTGCGAATTTGCCTAAGCGTGTTACAGCATGAGACAAATGGAACTTTAGATAAGATTTTGATTAAAACTGACCCATAAGTGGAGAGTAAAAAGTAATAGAGACAAAAATAGAGAGCGAGAGAGAAGATGGAGACTGAGAGATGCCAAGAGTATAAGAGATAGGAGGAGGAACAGGGAGAAAAATATAGATCTGGAGAGCGAGAGATGAGACGAGTGTAAGAGATAGATAGAGAGAGAGGCAGAGAGAGGGAGAGAGAGAGAGAGAGAATGGGAGATGACAAAATTGTAAAAGATAGAGTGACAATGAAAGTGAAGTGACACAAAAGACTTAGACATCTATCGATTTGAACAAATGTAGGCATTTGTTAATGACAATGCGTGTGTAAATATATATCTACAGTTATGTTTGTAGGTAAGTCAAGCATGCTACGCATACCAATAATCTGAAATTAAAAATTACAGTAATTAAAAGTTACAACAATAAATGAGGCCAACTCATTAAAGTATGCATATTTTAAGCTGTCCTCCTGTTCTATTCTATTTCACACATATATACACACACACATATATATATATATATAGGGCAAGGCACTTGACACACGACAATAGAATCAAAATCGCTTATGAAAGGGATGCAAATAAACGCTTCCATTAGCAAATTGTTGCACATTTAATTTGCCGAGCAATTAAATAAATTGATTAACAGATGATTAACATATTAATTGTTATCAAATAGTTACATAGCTAATTGCGTGTGTAATCAAATTTAATTACATCGAAGGAGACGACAACTGAGCTACTGGCATGGAAAGTGGGAGGGAACGGGAAAGATACAGAGGGTGATTGAGATAGTAAGAGAGAGAGAGAGAGAGAAAGAGAGAGAAACAGGGAACGAGAGGGCAGAAGAGGGATAGAGAGATAGAGAGAGAGAGAGAGAGAGAGAGAGAGAGAGAGAGAGAGAGGGAAAAAGGGAGAGTGAGAGAGAGGAGGAGGCAGAGAGAGAGGGGGAGCGAGTGAGTAGAGCGAGAACGAGAGAAAGAACAAGGCAATAAAGAGAATATAAAGTAAAGAGAGAAAGAAACAGTAAGCAAAACATATACACATTCTGATATAAAGAGAGAAAGAGAGAGATATACATACGCTATACAGATATACATATATACAAATACATTCATATAAATTGTATAAATACAGTAGAATCCGGGTAAAATGACTCAATTTATAACGCCCGTACGATTCTTGAGAAAATGAATATTCTGATTCCCAAACAAACTGATATGGGAAAACTTATACGACTATATCATCTTCCGGGTATTACGCCGCCTCAAGGGACCGGTTTCTACTATATACACTGCACATATATATATATATATATATATATATATATATATATATATAAAAACTTCACCTATAAGCTGATATAATTGAGTCGAAAAAACAAACAGTCTAGAGCAACGAAAGAGAGAAAGAGTTAAAAGGAGTTAAAAGAGAACAGATTAAAGCATTGAGAATAGTCAAAGTCAAAGTCAAAGACAAAGTGAAAGAAAAAGTCAAAGTTTCTATTGCAGTGATTTAATAAATGAAAAAAGTTTGCTTACTGAAGCAACTTCAACTCAATTAGAATAATTAATTAGCGTGTTTAAGCAGCTGCACAATTTGTTATCGGGCAATGGCAATCCGTGAAATTGACTACAGTTGAGGCATCAGAGCTCATTCAGCCGTAGTACGTGGTGCGCAGCAGTGCGAAGAACTGATACGACATGCTGATTACCTTCATGAACGTGTTGAACGAGATGGGCGGAAAGGTGGGCGGCCGTATCGAGGCTGGCTTCTGGCTGCGCATTATGATATAGCGCATAATCTGCTTATACTTGGAGTCGCAGGACAGCCAGTTATGGTTGAAGGCCGAATGCCCAATGCGTGAGCTCTGCGAATAATCCGGACACAGAATCAGAATAATTAACCAATATACATCTATATATATATAGTATTCACCGATGAGATCATCTCGTCCCCATAGTAGCACACCACAAACACCTGGACCAGCGATGCCGAGAAGAAAATGAAATACAGCACAATATCCTCCACATTCGAGGCCGTTATTTGAAAGCCAGCAAAGCAAATCACCAGAGAGGCGGCTATGAAGTTCCACAGAATCGTAAAGCTAAAGATGTTGTTCACCTCCTCACTGAGACTACAGCGAAATATAGAGAAATCACAATTTGATTAGCTTAAAATGGAACTTAATAATATTATTATATTGTATCATATATTATTCCTATATTGATTCTAGTATCTTATTATTAGAGTCGAAAAAGATTATACATATTAATCAAATATTCAATTTTTGTTGTTTCGTAATACATATGTTTTTCTTAATTTGATATAAAATATCAAGCTAGAGCTTAAAGAAGAAGAGCTAAAGAAATTTCAGATAATGTTTAAAATCACAACAGGTCAACATTTTTTTCTTTGGTGTCGTCTATTTGTCCTTCAACGCAGAGTAGAATAGAAAAAAAGTTGTAGGAATTCAGAAAAATAAGGACATTTCGATATTGGTATAAAGATAAAAATCTAATGATAACTTCCTGGATCTATACTATGAATATACAAACAACTGAGACTTCCAGTTCCCAGAGTTATAAAGAGATCTATTAATACTCTCTATGAAGATTATCGCTAAAGACTTCAGAGATCTATTAATACTCTCTATGAAGATTATCGCTAAGGACTCCAGATTATCTCGTCTCCCTAGAATCTATAGATCAAAATCGATTATCTTACTCCAAGCAACGCGAATGATAAACCACAAGATTTTGGGCAAACTTCAGATTCTCCTCGTCGGTGTGATCGTCGCCATTGTAGGCCAACAACGTGTCGGCCATGTAGTTGAAGTGCATTGTCAGCTGGGTGATCGTGGTGATGAGCAGTAGGTCGACGCATACGTAGGAGACGCCGGCGACGTAGGCGCAATGGGCCAAGCCCCAGTAGGAGATCCAATAGATGGTGATGTCCGTTTCAGCGTCGTAGGGAAAGAGTATGTGAAAGCCGTAGTTGCGCTCAAATATCTCAGAGCCCATGAAATAGTATTTAATGGTCGATTTGATTGCCGGATAGAAGCTGAACGAGGAGGTGTACGTCATGCAGAGTATCGTGAATAGCCACATGACGCGATTCATGTGCTTGTCGTAGTAGGCAACATTGTAGGCCTCCTGCTTGTGCTTGGTGAGTGGAAAGATCTCACTCAGATCGTCCAGCAGCTTGACCAAGATCTTTCGATTCACCGTCAAGCCGAACTGCTTGAAGTCGGACATGAAACTGAAGCCGATGCAGGGCGCCACAGCGGTCGCCTCCAGCAGGGTTGTCGTCGACGATATGTGAACGATGAAGTACGCTATCTCGCCGACCACATACGCATTGAAGTTGAGAAAGCCCAACACCAAGTAGAAACGCAGCAGATAGCGACGCACCAGATTCTTATCACGTTCCGAATACAGATCCTCGCCGATCGTCTTGTAGAAGACCATCGGGAAGCGTGTCAGATCCTCAAAGCTATACAGCTCCTTTTTCTCCTTCTTGCGCCCGAACATCTCGACGAATTTCAGCCAATAACTCAATTGCTTAATATGTTCAGCCCGCACTTGGCTTTTATACTGTTCAGGGACCCATGAAATTCACATGAGGGAAGCCAGACAGTTGGGTCGACCCGTTGCCTAATATTCACAATAATTATGGACACCTGCTTCAAGTCAAAGCACTCAAGGCTTAAACATTAATGCTGCTATTAGCTCGCCTTCTAAATAGTTCATACGACTAGCTAAATAACGTACAGCCCAATTCATTTGCACACAGTCTGCGTTTTGGCTGAGCTCCGATAAGATCTGATTTTTATTTTTTTTTAATAATTGGAAAATGTAGAATATGCATATTCTTTAAATTTCTTGTCATTTTATAAGAAGGAGTTATACCAAAGTCCTAAGTTTTGCTTGAATTTTAGACGAAATTTTCATTATAAATTTTATATAACTTAAGATCTTTGGTATTTGAGATAAATATATATGAAAAGTGTTTTATAACCTAAACAAAAAGTTGATTTAAGTGTTCAAGCTTTTCATTTCTCTTTATAAAAAAAAAAAAAAAAAAAAATACATTCATTAAAAGAAATAAAAAAGATATATGAAAAATATATAAATAAATAATTTCATAAATTCAGTACTATTTTCATGAATGCGAATAACATTTATAGATAACTGTATATGTGAAATAAACTCAACAGTGAATCAGTTACTGAATCTGATAATCGTAGCACTAAGACTGAGCAAGAAATTCATCAAGTAATCTAGATTTATTTATATAAAAAAAAAAAATAAAAAAAAACCAAATATAAGTATTCCTTCAGTAAACTAAGAAAAATATTATTTTTTTCGCTTGGTAATGAAATATATTTTCATCATGCTACTCTATATGAATATATATGTATATGAGAACTAGGGTTTTTTTTCGAAGCATGCCCATAAAAAGGTCGAAATCTTTTTTCATTAACAATTTATATTAATTCCTGATTAGCCAAGAAATATAAGAAGAGAACACACAGACAGACACATACACACACATATTCATGAAGCCGATATACCCACTCATGAAATGAATGAGTATATTGGACTAGTGGCACATCCATTGTGCTGTTTGGGCAATCGACTGTCTGTCTGTCTCTCTGTCTGTCTGAAGTGCACTTGAAAACACAACAAATTGTCATCAGTTTGCCTCTCGATTAGCCGTCAGACTAAACGACGCTTTAGCTAATAGCTAAAAGTTCTAACAGTTAAAACAAATCGAGTTTAAAGTACTTCAGAATATCAGTGACACAATTGAATGACGACTGTGAGTGACTTCAAAGTACTTTTGGGCAAATCAAGTGTGAATGCCATTGTTGAGCTCATGAGCTAGGTCCAAGTTTCAGTACTCCATAAATCCTATCCATGGAGCTGGCATCAGGCCGGTGAGGGGGGGGGGGGGGATTTGGGGAGAGTGTGCCCTGGCGTTGGCTTTGATGAAAGTTTTCAGCTTAAATTATTCAGCATGGAATGCGACTCAGCTCCGAAGCAAACAAAGTGCTAGGCAAATGAAAGATTGACTGAGTATCCGCCTGGTCCATCTGGTGTGCCTGGCTCACCTGGTCCGCCTGGCCTGCCCGCTTACATGGCTGACTAGGAAGAGCATGGTTTTAATTCAACATTTTGCTTTTGATTATTGTCATGCAAAAGAACAAAAGAGAACAGGCCGAAATCAGAAATTAGAACAATTCGGATATTTCATGAGGTACGCGTTGAGCCCTTTGAGCCAACTTTCGATTGAGCCGAGCCAAAAGACAAAAGGCAGCAGCTGCTCACCATTGTTAAGACAGATTCCAATGCAAGTAATCTAAGAACAATGTTCAACAATTCTTCTTTCTTTTCTTTGGTATCACTGTCAGATGAAAGCTTAATAAGGACTCCAAAAAAACACACACACACACACAGATTTAAAGTAGAGTTGATATAGCAACTGTGAATTGGTTGTGATTGATGACAGATGAAAAGAAGTGTGAATCGATACATCAAACTGGCGCCAGAATTGATTAATAATAATAGTGAAATCAATACTTATCGATATACTACAAATGTTCATTAATCGATTGTAGTTACAAATTATATAATCGTGTTTTGGCTACCGATACATTACGAATGCATAGTAATCGATTATTACTGCAAATGAAGTCTTTATCGATAAACGATCGTTTATCGAAATATGCACACTAACATGCAATGCAAATATGGAATAGAGTTGGTGATTGGCTTCATTGATAAACCAGAAATAACAACCTCCTGCAAAAGATGTGCCCAACGAAATATTTGAGATGCACAAAATAGAACTAATAATCGCTGCATATCGATAATTATAGTTCTAAATAAATTTGCTCAACTTTTGCCTACTTTATATTCATTAGCCATCCTCGTAGGGTCAATTGCGGAATGCCCCAAAAAGTAGGCAACAAAACAAGAATATTTTGATGAAAACACAATGGAAAATTCACCAATTTCTGAATTACATATCGAAAGCAAACCACTTCCACAAATCAACAATATGGAAATGTGTTAGTTAGTCAAGCCGAGCATTGTAAAAGTTTCTTTTGATGTTGTTTCATCAAATCCAATCAAAGGGGCAAAAACTTCGAAATTGTTCAACACTCAATGTAGCAAATGGAGCCGAAACAATGGCAAAATATGGCAATAGAAAATGCAGTTCAAGCAAATTTCTTCATTTTTCTCTCCTTGCTGCGATGGCCATGAAAGGCTTCTATATTCATCGACAATAGTAGCTCATAACTAGACCCTCTGATAGCAATTCCGTATTCATATTTTTTGCTTCTTTATTCTATGCTCAATTTTTACGAAAAATTTGCCACTAAAAGGCACACATGTTGTCTGATTAGAAGTCTTGTGGGCTCTGTTACCCATACATCTATACGAGGCTTTGCTAATGGAAAATACTAACATGCACATACACACACACACACATATATACAGGTGTATCTGTGCGTGCAGGCTGGGAAAGTAATTTAGTTTAAGTGGACTATCTATCCATCACATACTCTTTTATATACTCAACACTTTCAGAATAGCAACAGAAGGGGTATATAGGTTTGGTGTATTTGTATAAAACTGACAGCAGCAGGCTTGATCGATTTCATAATGTTTTATCATTTAATCGATGTATCATCTTGTCAATATATGTACTTATAAATTCATCTAATCTATAAGCCTTTCCGTCGATATATCATCTAATGTATACGCTGACTCGATCGACATATAATCGATATCGATACATCAACTGATCGATATTTTATTTTTATCGATCAATCATATATTCTATATAATTAATAACCAATATTGAATATTGAATATTTAAAACTGACATTGACATATTTCTATCACATAGCAAAGGCACTGTTAGGGCATCTGCTAGTCGAGCGCTTTCCTTTACTCATTTCTAAGTGCAAATCTCTTTCGCTAGGCTAACCATGGAATAAAAAAGAATAAATAACACAAACATACAAAAGCTTGGGGGAAAATCCCTCCGAACAATAGAGTAATGAAATGCCGAACAGTTAATACTCTTTCGACCATCCGATAAAAATTTATTTCTGATAATTCCTTTGATTTAATATAAAGGAAATTATACAAAAATTAAAATATATGAAAGAAATATATTTTTAAATTATTTATAATAGTCACATATAGAAAAAAACATAGGCGTAAATAGATTTTAAAATCAAATAACCTAACATCGATCAATGATTATATATCGATTATGATCACATATATATCGATTAAAATTCCTTTTGTATTCATATATAACATAATAAAAGTCAAATAGCCCATTAGCTGCACTTGTGTTGGCCTACTATCGAATTCCAATCAAGAGAGAATAACTAAATAATTGTGTTAAATATGGAATTTAATTTCCCGTTGCAAAATTGCAAAAATGTCTAAGTAAATTGCGAACGAATAAAAATGTTAATAAGCTTTACGCAGATTTAACGAATCTAAAAATAATAATGAGCACATGCGCACGCATACAGCAAGTAACCACACGTATGCAAAATACAACGACAACCACACACACACACACACACACACACAAGATGCTTGTAAGCCACAAGTAAGGCTGATTGAAACTAATTACAGCTTTGATGTTGCTTTAAAATTCAATTAAATTCCTTTCATTGTGCTCAACTATCGATAGTTCAAAGTAGATGGATCTGCCATTCACACAAATTAGCAATCATTCACCGGGGTGGCAACCCTATACAGTTTAGCTTTTGCCTTTGACAGGCGCCGCACGCGCCTGCCGTTTCCGTAGTTGACTTTACTTATGTATGCCGATCGCATTTCCCGATTTAATTTGCTTAATTCGTTATTTATTTTGTTTGTGTGGTTAAAGCGCAGTCCAAACGGTTCTTCATAAATAGTGCATATTCCATATTACGCATCAATTCACAAGTTTACAGCACGTATTTGTTTTCTCGTCTCGTTATACTTTCCATTGTTTTTATTATATTTTATTTTTTTCCCCTTGCAGTTGAGCATGTAAAAAAAAACACAACAACAACAACAGCAACGACAGCAGCAGCAAACAAATACGCTGAACAACAGTTACATGGATTTACCGTAAGCAGAGCGGCCAGCGTTTGAGCATAAACGACGCGAGTGAGCGTGAGAGAGTGAGATAGACAGATAGTGCATGTGGACTGGAAAGTGAGTGCATAGCAGAGTGCAAAAGCGAGCAGCGAGCAGCGTTTGTGGAGTGTGAAAAGCAATAAGAATGTATGAGTCGATGCATGCAAGTGTGTGTGTGTGTGTGTGTGTGTGCAGCATGAAGCAAAGAAATGTGTAAATACACATGTTTATATACATACATATGTATATTGATATGTGTTATAAGCAAATAACAATTAATTTATCAATGTAAGATGCAGCTGAATTTTAAGCATTATCTTTGAGCAGCATGCGAAAGGCCAGCGTGAGTCGACTAACTAAATAGCAACTAAAATTTACAGTTGTGCAGCTACGCACAATGGCCAAGTCGGAGATTAATTTGCTTGCCGATAGCACGAAGCAGCGCCATTGTAAGCCTTTCCCATATGTATGTAATGCAGTGATGTATATACATATGTATGTATTTATGTATTTGCCTTTATTGACTGATTGGCTAAGTGTGAATTATAGAACCATGAGAGCTTAGACGTAGGTCTCCAATGGCAACTAGTCAGTTTACTTATTGTCTAAAATTTGTTAAGCACGAACCCAAAATAGGACCGCAATGGAGGCGTGGTCGAAGGCAGGCGTAACAATTGGCTCGATTTAGGCGGTTTCCTTCAATTTATCGATAATTCTTCCCACCTTTAAAGCAATTAAAATCCATAAAGGAACTTCAGTGGATTACATTGAATATCAGGGGTATCTCCTAGTCGAGCACTTCCTTCCCAGAATGCAATTACTTACGTTTCAGCTTGTTTTTCAATCAGATAATTAGCCAATTGCAAATATGTTGACGTTTTCATTAATGTCAGCTAAAGTCTGATTTATCGATTGTGAGCACACATTAGGCGTCGTGGACCCAGAGGGGTGCAGGAGGAGAGGATGCGCACTGTAAGTGTAGTGGAAAAAAATGTGTATGTAAATTCAAATGATATTAGCTTGTATTGCTCACGTATGCATAGTGATGTGTCATTTCAATTGATATAAACTGCAAATTAAATGGAAAAGGAGAAGAGGAGCTGAGCTCACCTCTGTGATTCTCATGAAATCAGATAAGCAGCAAATTTGATAATATAACTTCTCTGTCTTTCTCTCTCACTCACCTCTCGCTCACTCACTCTCTCTCTCTCTCTCTCTCTCTCTCTCTCTCTACGTATATTACTTCCTTATCTCTCTCTTCTCTCTCTCTCTCTCTTTCTTGACTTCTATCTCTCTTAGCTCTCTCTCTCTCTCGCGCTCTCTATAGCTTACATTCTATTCCTCTATTCTCTCCTCTTACTTCATTCCATATCTATCTCTCTCTATTATTCTATGTCCATCTCTATCTCTTATCTATCTTACTTCTATTCTTCTAGCCTCCGCTATAGCTCTCTCTACTTCTATTCCTCTCTCTCTCTCGTACTTCTACTCCTCTTTCTCTCACTCTTACTCTCACCTCTCTCGTACTGCCTCGCTCTTTCAGTGCTACTCTCTCAGCCCTTTCTCTGCCCTTTCTCTTCTATATCTATCCTCTCACTCACCCTCTGACTCTCTCTGTCTCCTTCTTCCTGCCTGTACCAAATGTCAACAACCTTGAACATCAACCAACCAACTGTGCTCATTCGTCTTCCACTCTGTGCTAATATTATTATTTTTTTTTTATGAGTAAGTACATATTTACATAATACATTTAGCTTATCGATAAATCATGATGAATCTGTTCTATTTTCATTTCCCTTAAATTTAGTATTTGAATTAGATTAAGAGATTATCCTGTTATTTGTTTGGCTTCACAAAATTCTCACAAAATATTTTCGCCGACTTCTTAATTCCATTTATTTAGCAATTTAAGTGCTTAATACTTATTTCTAGGGTTAAAGGGAGTATATTGGTTTTTGTGTGGAAACTAAAGATAATATATATTAATAGAACTATAGAACTACAAATTTTGTAGAATCTACGAGTTGATCTAAAGTTTATATGTATGTCTATCTTATGCTGGGCTTTCGATATTTTAATTAAATTAAGCGCTATTTCTTGACTTTAGGCGAGTATTAAGCTGTCGGTCAACATAAAAGCTCACATGTTTCATGAGGAATTTGATATATTTCGATGGTTTCCTCCTAATACGAATATATTGAAATTGTCAGCCAAGGCTTGTCTTGGCCATCTAATCATATTTGAGAAATATTTTTCTTGCTTACCACAAAGTAACTACAAGCCCTTAAGCCATACAATTTGTGTGGGCGTCTGCGTGTGTGTGTGTGTGTTTTTTTTTTTTTTTTTTGCCCAAACGATGCCATTCAATATAGATATTTTTCCTATGGAAGCCAATCAGAAAAATTCCTTGTTCTTTGGGTTTGTTTTTTTTTTTTAATGTTTTTTATCCACTTTTTCTGGTTTTAGATTTTGAGGTATCAAAGGCGCTGTTCACCTGGTGTTAAGTTTCAAAGGATCCACACTTTCACCAGCACAAACCCTTCCACACACACGCACACACACATACACACTCACACCCTTGGTGCCCTCTGGGCAAGATGTTGCCGCCCAGCTGTGGGCAGTCTTGCCAAGCGCCTTGCCCATGCAAACAATTGGGTTTTTTTTTTTCTTTTTCAGGGATATACGCTTACCCAAATCTGGGGATTTATGTTTTGGTCAAAAAGCATGCACCAGAGCTGTGCTTCGTTTCATGCGATGCCAGAACCCATTGTCCGTACGGCTGAGTCAGTCAGGTGCTCATCATTATTCATACGTTTTTCTATCTGGATTCCGTATTCTATTTTTCATACATCTACAAAGGGCGTTTCTCATGCATTTAGCTTGAAAGCTTTGAAATTGTTTTGTTTTATTAACTTTTACGTAGAACATTTAAAAAGATTTTTTTTTTGTTTTTTTTTTTTTTTTTTGAGTCGAAACTCTGCTTACAGTTTACTTCTATAACTGAATATGATATTCATTTGAAATTTCTGCATATTCATAAAGGTTTTACTGGCTTCCACGTCATGTATAGCCTAATACACCTTATATATGTACACTTTAACTATAGTTTTACAAATCTTTCACCTTTCATGTATTTGCACAATATGCTATGCTTGTCAATACGTAAGCATTTTACGGGCTTCCAACATGGCGGGGATCATACCATGGCTTTTATGTGCCGATTCCATACTTTTACAAAAACTATATCTGACGTAAACTAACATTCTGTTTCATGTGTACAATCGTAAACGTTTTACTGGCTGCTCAGCTATACATAATCTATAGCTCAATGTTGTAGAATTTTAATCGACTTAGTTTTCCATTGATCTAGGCCTGCATATACTTTGTCCCTTTGTAAACTTTTTGCAGGTACATGATCATATTCTTAAACGTTTTACTGGCTGCCAAGCTTTTATGAACTATCTATAGCTCATAGACTATCTATACTATGTATTGCACATTTTGCTTTGTATGAACAACCGTAAACAATTTACTGTCTGCCCTGCAATGCACAGCATACCATCTGTAACTCATGTACATACATTGACATTATCTAGTTTAACTACTACATTAACTACATTATCATCATATCTTGTCATAAATGTAGATTTCTGGTTTGCTGTCTTGTCGTAGTTTCTTATACGCATAACCTCACTATTGCTGACCTATTGTCGCTTTTTATGGTATTCGTAAACGTTTTACTGGCTGCTCAGATGTAAGAGACCAGCTCTTGAATTTCTAATGTAAGGGCATTACTCAATCGATGAATTTTGAATATTACTCATATATGAGTTCATATATATGTGTGTGTGTGTGCGTGCTGTTGCTGTTGTTGCTGTAACTATATTCAAATTGGTTGGTAAGGAAAGATATGCAAACTCAAAGAAGTTCGCCCGCCGCACTTGATGTGCTCAATTTTCGTTCGCCGAGGTGTATTTGAGACTGGGCTTTGGCATACGGAACCTAAATGGGCGTGCTCGACTGTAGCCCTTTGATTGGCCCCGTACTACCGCACCAGAATGCTTACACAAAGTGAAAACGTGAAGCAGACGCAAGAATGAAACAAACAAAAAAAAAAAAAAGAATACGATAAAGAATGTGGGTCGAAAACAAATATTAGTTCACTTTGCTATGCATAAAACAAAACGAAGAAGAAGACGATGCAGAAGAAGAAGAAGACGAAGACTCTATGCTGCCAGCAAAGCGTAAGAAAAATCGTTTAATGCACAATTTGGCAGCAGAGACAGCAAAGGCAACAGGCAACAGGCGGTGTCTTCAGGATATTCTGTGCAGGACACGCGCTTTAATTGCCTGCAACGCAAAGACAACAATGCAAGAAGGGCTAACGGGCGAATGGGCAACGGCAAATGGGAAATGGGAAATGGAAAATGGGAAATGTATAACTAACGCCAGCTAAAGTAAAAGTAAATTGCAAATGAAATCAAATGGCTAACTGGCCATATCCATCGTCAGTTAATACTCAGCAATAGCTGTAGCTGAGCTGGCCGGCTGACTGCCTGCCTAGCTGGCTGGCTGGTTATTGATACTTAGCTACAGCTGGCGACTTGAACTACTTGGCCCGGCCATCAGCCAATCGGCCAATCAACTCGGCTGCTTCTCTTTTTTTTTTTTTCTTTCTTAGCTGGCCAAAGTGGAAATGTTTGCAATTTATTGTTACTGCACAATGAAAAAGCAGAGAGAGAGAGAGAGAGAGAGAGAGAGAGAGAGAGAGAGAGAGTGTAGGAGTGAAAGAGAGCGAGCAATGTCTTGACAGTTGGCCCTGGCGTTGGCATATGTAGCAATTGTTGTCATGTCGACCGACTGCCCAACACGACTTAAAGCTGAACACACTCAGCTATCGATGCTCCTTAAGAAGCTATAAAAACAGAAACGTAGGGTATTAGCAAGCTGTGCAAGCTGGCAGCTTTAAGGGCTTTAAGCTTGTGCCAAGTGCCCGTGTCACGTTGCCCATCTGTGCATGGTATTTACATGTTGCTTGACAGCTATTCATAGTTGTTACACATGGCCCTTCTATGTGATTCTCATCCTACTTTTGTTTAAAATCTATGGAATGTTAAAGCCGTTTCTGCATTGATTCACTTTGTAGGCAATGCATGTTGAAACTTTAGTGAGGTGGGTCATGTCTTGCCTGCTTGCCTATGGATGGACTCTGGGTATACTTAAATAACTGAACTGAACTGCATTTAAATGTTGGTCTAGAGGTGACTGCTATCACTGCTGAGCTGTCTATTAGTGTGAATTGAAACAAGCTGTAAGATATAGCTGTCAGAATGAGAGGTAGTAGTACTGCAATATTAGCTGCAATATTACTAATAATAATAGTAGTAGTAACATAGTAGTAGTATAATAGTAGCATAGTAGTGTAGTAGTAGTATAGTAGTAGTATATTAGTAGCATAGTAGTGTAGTAGTAGTAGTATAGTAGTAGTATATTAGTAGCATTGTAGTGTAGTAGTAGTAGTATAGTAGTATATAGTATAGTAGTATAGTAGTATATAGTATAGTAGTAGTATAGTAGTATATAGTATAGTAGTAGTATAGTAGTATATAGTATAGGAGTATAGTAATATATAGTATAGTAGTATAATCAATAGCAATAGTAGTAGTAGCAATAGTAATAGTCTCAGTAGTAATAGTACAAGTCTTAATATAATAGTAGTAGTATTAGTACTAATTGTAGTATAAAAGTAGTAGTAATCGTACTGTTAGTAGTTTAGTAGTAGTATAGTAGTATATAGTATAGTAGTATATTTATATATAGTAGAGAGCTGCATGAGTGCCGAAAAAACGACTTCGAATTAACAATGCTCATATTGAGATGAGTGGCACCGAGCGCAAAACGAAAATTGTATGAGTGTGTGAGTGCGCTCGTATATGACTTGGATGCACAATATTGTATTGAGCGAAAAAGAATAAATAAGTTTGAGTCTGAGTATATGAGTTGCTTTGCCGAGTGTATGAGTTGCTGCGCTGCCAGCAACGAAAAAAAAAAAAAAAGGAAAACACGAAGGGCAATGTAATTGTGTGTGTGCAAACCAGACGGCTGACACACGGCAAATTTAGCGTTGCAATTTCGTAGCGACAACACATTCTTTATGCGTACGAATGGTTTCATACCCTTCTCATAAATAACAAACAAACGAAAGACTATGTAATTTTGTAATACAATATATTTATTTGTTTAGTTCATATTAGAATTGAGAAACATAATTTTATTTATGTGATCTGGATTCGTGGCTAGTAAACAGCGTTTTTCAGTAATCAAGTTTCTAGCCTTAGAAAATACTCTCTCTGAATGCTCAATTAGATACTTTGTATTATAATTAATTAATATAAAATTTAATAAGATTATGGATAGATCGAAACATAACATAATGACATGAAAACACTAACATGCATGAGCAAGGCAAACCCTTTCAAAAGTTCGATATACTCTCTAAATGGAAAAAGCAGAGAGAAAGAAGGAAAATAAGAAAAAATAAGTGCGCAACCATGCCTCATATTAAAATGCGTGCTTTCTGCTTGACCGCTCGCAGCGCACTGATTTTGGCATTAGATTTTTTCACTCCTCAACCCTCAAGCGACGGAGCCGAGCAAATACGAAGTGTTGACACGAAGATATATGCATGCAGAAACTCAAGTGCCTCGACGCCTGTATGCTTCGGTTAAATGTTGTATTCCTATTTACGTCTTATTTATTCTCATCCTTTTTACTTAATGGAGTGAGATATGAGGCATTGAGTCCATACGAACTCACATTCTATCAACTAGTTTGTATTCCCTCACTCACTCACTCAGTCTCAATTCAAGTGGACTCAATTTTGCTAGGTTATGAGTGCTGCCATGCAGCTCTCTAATATATAGTATAGTAGTAGTATAGTAGTATATAGTATAGTAGTATAGTAATGTATAGTATAGTAGTATAATCAATAGCAATAGTAGTAGTAGCAATAGTAATAGTCTCAGTAGTAATAGTACAAGTCTTAGTATAATAGTAGTAGTATTAGTACTAATTGTAGTATAAAAGTAGTAGTAATCGTACTGTTAGTAGTTTAGTATTAGTAGTAAAAGTAATAGTCGTAGCATAATAGTAGTAGTAATAGTAGTAGTATCCTTTGTCATGCTGCTCCACTGCTAACACGCGCCCTTCTCTGCGCTTTTCATAACTCGACACACGTCACAAATATTGCACGCACGCCCAATCCCATCCCCAATCCCCATCCGAATCCCCATCCCTAATCCCATGCCCATGCCCGGGATAGGTGTCCATAGTCCATTGATTCTAATGCCATTGATTGGCCATTGATTGGCGAGTGTTTGCCCAGTTTCGGCTGTGGCTGCAGTCCCTGGCCAAATGCTCAACTTAAAGCGCGTTGAGCTCGGCTAAGCAGCTCTGGCACACAATTTAAGCAGTTTTACTGTTAACTTATGTTTATACAAACGGAGCTGCAGTCGACTGCAGTCGTCTTCGGCAGCGTGTTGTCTGCGCCATTGACTGGCCTTGTTTGGGGCGACAGCTGGAAGTCAGGCGGGCGAAGCCATCAAATGGCCACAGCACTGGCTAAAGGGTTTGGGTGTGCGCCTGGGCTTGCGCTTGGGTTTTGCTGGGCTTACGGATCGGGAATTGAGTACGGTTGACGCCACCAGGCAGGCGCTGCTCCTCAGACAAAGGGCACTGAAAAACTTTGTTGCAAAACACTTAAAATCCAACACATATACTGATACGTATATATGTGTGTCTGTACATATATGTGTTACTACAATACATACATACATATATGTATATACATCGTAAAAAAAGGAAGGGCTCCCGTCCAGGCGACAGCCAAAAAGAAAACTTTTTTATGAGCCTTCAAAAAGTGCAGAGGCTAGGAAATTGATTAAAATTTATTTTAAGCAAATCTATGTCTTATAGTTACTCATTCACAAAATTGAAAAGGGGTATATTAGTTTTTTTTATACATATGTATATGTATAAGAGACTTGTAATTTGAAAGATATGCTCGAAAAGTTTTCTGAAGTGGTAAATGAATTTAAATTACGTGATTTCCTCGTGTACTACCAGCTGAATTTATAGCTATAGTTCTCTATACACATGGGTATATAAAAAAAATATTTGCTAGAAAAAAGTGTTTAAAATTTATAGTTATAGTTCTCTTTATAATATACAAAATATTATTAATAAATATAAATTAAGTCTTGAAGAGTAGCTCTACATATGGTACAGGGCATCTACTAGTCCATTCTTAACTGTTCTTCTTTCCCTTTCAAGTGTTTCTAAGTTCGGTTAGATAACATATAGTACGTTATATTTGTCGGTTACTGATAGTTCTTGAACAATCCAGGTTAAGCCCAATTTTTTCAGTTAGACAAAAACGAGATTACTGAACCATGATCACAGTTTGCCTAATTAACATTCGTTATTTTCAGTTAGCAATCTGTAGAGCAAAATGTGCCATAAAAAGATAAGCTAAATCAAATATATATATTTCTATATATTTATTGATTATTGAAATTACAGTTGCATTTGGCATTCATCAAAAATTTGCAGTTGAAATATTTTCATTGGTTTTTCGCATAGGAAAGTGCGAAAACTTTTGTGATTTGTACGTTGATTTTTGATTGAACGAAATTTGATTTGCATAAAACGATGTTGACATTTTTGTCGCCTGCTTTGGCTTTGAATGTTGACTGCGCGCCACAAGGATACACACACACACACACAGTGACTGGCATATCAGCAGGAAAAAGTGTTACTAACTGTGTCCCTCTTGCGCTGTCCCTCTCACTCTCCCTCTCTCTCCCTCTCTCTCTCACTCTCTGTGTGTGTGTTGGTATTGTGCATTGTCTGGTTAGTCCTTTCCGCATATATATTTGAAATAAAGTTACGACAAGTTGCACTCAATTTTCAGCATTTACTGTCAGCGCGCTGGCACGCCAAGGCAGTTCCACGAGTTACCCCGAGCTCCTCCTAGTGACCACCCCCCCCCCCCCCCCCCGCCTGCGCAGTGTCCCGAGTTCCTCGAGTTCCCGGTTGGCCGTGCCAGGGGCCAGCGGGAGCATGTCGTCGAGATAGCCACGAAGTGACTGTAACACATACAAATAACCAGCAAGTGCATGTGTGCGTGTGTGTGTGTGCACTCTATAGGCAGCCAGACGGGAATGGCCAACAAAAACTGTGTCAGAGATCCGTGCGGACATGGCGGACGCTAGTAAAAACAAAAGCGAGCAACGCATAAAACGCTTGAAATGAATACGTGCAACTATTGTGTGTGTCGGTGTGTGTGTGTGTGTGTGTGTGTCGGTATGTGTGTGTGTGTGTGTGTGTGTGTGCACCTCTTCTATGCTCTTCTATGCTGCAAGGGGCAGCAGCATCAAGCCGCATGCCGCATGCCACATACCACCAAATGCTCGGCCCCTCCCCCTCCCCCTGCCCGTCCTCTGCCCTGGTTTAGTTCGGAATGCCTATCGTCGTTATCTCCAGCCGCTGCAGCGCAAGACTGAAGGCTTGCCTTTTGATTTGCAAACATTTTCATTTTCATTGCATCTGCCACACACCTGCTAGCTGCTTGTTGTTGCTGCTGTCGCTGTGTGTGTGTGTGTGTGTGTGTGGCTGCAGAGCTTCATTTGCATATGGAATTACATGCGTGTGAAATAGCCAGCGAACAGACAGCAGAGGCTAGGTTTACACACACATACAGAGAGAGAGAGAGAGAGAGAGAAAGAGAGAGAGAGAGAGAGAGAGAGAGCGACAACGACTCGCCACATTCGCATTGCCATTAAAAATATCACAACACTAACTGCAACGCGCTCATCAAGTTGTCATAGCAGCCGCGTTACCACACACACACACACACACACATGTCACACACATGACACATGCCGCATGCCACTTGACAGGCGGTGCAGCGACTCCCGAAAACTTATTTAACTTGCCAACAAATTAGGATTTTGTAAATTAGCTGCTCATAAATCTGGAGCCATTAAAAACCGCCCACACCTGCTTGAGAGACTCGTACGGCACCGCAACGGATCAGCTTGGCAGATGGAACAACGGAACATGTCACACTACGAGCAGCCCCAACCCAACTCGGACCGTTCCCACTTGCCTCATCTGTCAATGCGAACACAATGTCCACACGAAAATCCATTTCCATCATTTGATTGCTTTGGCCCTAGAATCGTAGAGACGACGGCTCTGGCATCCTCTTTCATTTCCATTGCAGATCACAGAGCTATCGCCAATAAAAGAGAACTGCAAGGCACTATATAACATATATATATATATATATATGGGAAATTCTATAAATGTAGTCGAGTCTCGATAATTTGTACGCCGATTAATCGAAAGACGCGATAAATCGAACAAAATTCTATCCCCTTGTAAGAAATTCGTTCTCAATAATTCTCGATAAATTGAATTTCTGTGTAAATCGAAAAAAGAAAAAACTGATCCACTTGCCATTTCGAGCTATCCATATATAGAATAGCCCACTTTAAATGAGATTAGTCTGTTTGAGGTGCCTTTCAATTGTGTGATAGATTTTTTCTAGAGACAGAGAATGTATCTCAGCAGAAGAACTAGTCAACCAGTTGGGTAGATCATGCTATGTGCGTCTGTTCGGTTGCTTGACTTGGACTCATGGTATTTTCTAGTTGGATACTGCCAACTAAAGCAATTCCACTTAGTCTACCCTCTCCATCTCTTTCACTATCTCTGTCTCTATCTCTTTATCTCTGTCTCTGCTCTTATGCCACCTTATGAGAGATCACTCTTATTTGATCCTTCTCTACTTTTCCCTATATCTCTCACTCAATGCCTCTCATTCACAATTTTCTCAGTGTCTCTCATTATCTGCATTAATGCCTCTTTTCTACCTCTCTCTCTCTCTTTCTCTCTCTTATTTGCTCGAACATTCTCTCTATCATTCGCTTTCTCTCTCATTTCCTCAATCTCTCTCTTTCTCGCTTTTTCTCTCTCATTTCCTTAATGTCTTCATCTATCTTTCTCTTTATTATTCGCTTTCTTTCTCATTTCCTCTATCTCTCTCTATCATGCACTTTCTTTTTTAATTTCCTTTCTCTCTCTCTTTCTTTCTATCATTCGCTCTCTCTCTCTCATTTCCTCTCTCTCTCTCTCACTCTATTATTCGGTTTCTCTCTTATTTTCTTCATCTCTCTCTCGTTCCCTTTAATTCGCTTTCTATTTCATTTCCCCTTTCTACATGTCTCTCTCTCTCTCTCTCTCTCTCTCTCATTCGCTTTCGCTCTCATTTCATCTATTTATCGCCCAAGTCTTTCCTTCTCTTTCTCTCTCTCTCATCCCGCTTCTTCCTTTTTTACTTCTCTAACTCTTTGCATACTTTTCCCTCGGCCCCTCATTCCCTCACTACCCTCTCCCACTTTCATTCCTTCCCATTTCCCATTTCCCATTCATATCAATTTGAACTTCAACAACAACTGGACCAAAGTCGCTCTGAGTTTTTTATTTCCAAAGTGGAGTTAATAATTTGACTTATTTTCTAGATTTTGTTTTCCTAGATGACAACTGGGTCTACCCCTGAGGGAGGGTGAGTTGCAGTTGGGAGGTGGGAGGTGGGAGGCAGAGTGCGAGTGGACTGCACTTGAAGCTCCTTGATGGAGCCACTGAGTGGGAGGTGGCAAGAGCAAGGCCTGTAGAGCTGTTGACTGGCGCCGGCTTAGCGCGTTGTAGGCCACGTGAAACAAGAAGAGTTTTGGCCAAAAACAAGTTGTAAAGTGCAAAAGTGCAGCAGGACTGGCCAATTCGAGCCAAGTTTTATCGTTGCCGAGACGGAGGCGTCGGTAGAGGCGTTGGCGGGGCAGGGGTCGGTGTTGTAGTGCAGGTCGAGCAATTCCCAAGCAGTTAAAATAATTGCAACAAATTTTCAACTTGCCTTTCCACACACACACACACACAGAGAGAGAGAGAGAGAGAGAGAGAGAGAGAGAGAGACAAACAACACACACACACATACTTTGCCTTTAGTGTGTGCATATAATCCAAGTGGACGGCGCGGTGCGGGAATCGTAGCCATAGTCGCAGTAGGCGTGGCCGTAAGCAACAGCCACATAAATGTTTTAAGCTGTTGTGAATTATGGTAATGAATGTCAGCGCAAACTTCCGGCCAAGCAAAATGTCTGCCAGCTAGCCAGCCAACAACAACACCACCAACAACAACAACAAGTTGCAGTCTCGAATCCGGCTACCATTCCCCGTCGGACCGTACCCAGAGCGGGGACAGCTTATGCTTTTGTTTTGCACCGCCTTTGTTCTTTGGGGCGCGGAAATGCAACGTTTTAACTGCATGCGAAACATAATTGACAAACGGTTACAATGACACGAGGCAGACACAGACAGAGAGAGAGAGAGAGAGAGAGAGAGAGAGAGAGAGAGAGAGAGAGAGAGGGAGACAGCAGACAGTAGGTGGGAACGGTAGAGGCAGAGTCCTGCTGTACTTCGCCAACGTCCCATGGTCAAAAGGGATAAGAGAGGGAGCAGGAGCTGGAGCTGGAGCTGGAGCTGGAGTTGGAGCTGTAGCTTGGTGCTGGCTGTGATTTATGTTGCCATGCATCGCCATTTTTACCTGTCCATAACAAATTGGACACCAGTTGATGGAGCGTGCGGCAGGCAACTTGTCGCAATGCAGCAGCTGCTGCTGCTGCTCCTGCTGCTGCTGCTCCTGCTGCTGCTGCTGCTGCTGCTGCTGCTGCTGCTCCTCCTGCTGCTGCTGCTCCTGCTGCTGCTGCTGCTCCTCCTTCTGCTGCTGCTTGAGCCCCTCTTTGCCTGACAGCCTGATCCTAGGACTCCGCACAGCAACTGTTGTGGTCAGCAGTCATGAAAGGATATGGGGGAGGACAGTGAATAGAGATGAATGAATAGAAAAGAGACAGAGACAGACAGAGAGAGAGAGGGAGAGAGAGAGAGAGAGGTAGTGCTATCAGCAATCAACAGATATAACTGTTATAAAACCAAAACCAATTGAGCTTAGCCTAAGACAATATTATTATTTATTATTTGTATAAGAGGGAGAGGAAGAGCAAGAGAGTAGAGATAGAGCTATCAGCGTCATATCTGTTATAAAACCGAATCCAATTGACATATAACAAGCCAGCTTACACCATTGATGGTCTGCAGGGGAAAAAAGATGAAAAATAAAGAGAATAAAGTAGTTTGCCTTAGATGCGAGGAAACTTATGATGAAAGTGAATTTGCTTACATGAAATTCTCAACTTGTTCTAGTGAGGCAAATTCTGTCTGGGAAGCAGCGTTGCCACTTTTTGTTACCAGACCATCAAAAGCTAAATTGTCCAATTAAGAAATGTAAAAAGATGAAGAGATAAATCATGTATGTATGATGAATGTATGAAGATGAATCTGTGCATAGGTTTATACTTATGCATGCATGGAGATAGATGTATCCATATATGAATGTACACATGGAATACATATGTATTCATGTAGGTATATGTATGGATGTATGTACATATGGATGTATGTGCAGATATTTACATATGTATGTGTGAATGTAGATAGATGTATGGATGTATATATGTATGTATGTACCTATATATGGATGTGCACATACATATGTATGCGTATCCCTTCATGTACATATGTATGCATGTCGACAGACTTAACTTTAACTTGTTATGGATGTACATATGGATGTATATGTATATATATATATTTACATCCATAACAAGTTATGTGAATCTGTATATATATGTATATATATTTACATATGTGTGAATGTCGATAGATATCCATACATCTATATATGTATGTATATGTATATGTATATACTTACATATGTATGTTTGCATGTAGATAGATGTACATACATATGTGTGTGTATCCCTTCATGTATGTATGCTTGTCGACAGATTTACATAACTTGATATGGTCTATGATGTACACGTACATAGATTTATATATTTATCCATACGGATGTACATATATGAATGAATCGGTACCTATGTACCTATGTACATGTGCATAAATGTATGCATGTATGCATATGTACATGTATGTATGTACATATAAACGCGTGTATGTATGATCGTATGTATTGATGAATGCAAATATGATGAACATGTGCATGAAAATATGTACGAATTTATATGAGTGTGAACATACAGTTGCGAAAAATAAAATAGCACCACTTGCAAACGCAAAGTTTAAGAAGTTCTCCTAGGTGCATTTATCAATGTATTGATCTAATTTTTTCTTGTATATAAGCAGAAAACAATTAATAATCGCAACAAGCAAGAATTATCCCAAAAATATTAATCGTTTTTATATAATTCAAAAAATTCTTAAAAAAGTCGTAAAAATGCCGAAAAAAATAATAGCACCACTAACCCTTTTCGAGTGAAAATCTATATTTTTCGCAGATTTGAATATCTTCAAAAGCACTAATTGATGAGATTTGTTGGTTATATATCTATTTTGATTAAAAAAATTTCAGAATTTGTGAAAATTTTCAAAAAAAATGGGTCGTGAAGAGCATTACACCACCGAACAACCCAATCTCATCAAAAAGTTGATTTCGGCTCAAAATTTTCACAGGAAAGTTGGTCATTTGATGGGTTGTTCAAATAAAATGATCCACAATGCATTATTCCATAAAAAAAATTGATGAAAAGCGCAGATTGCGCTGAGTTCTGACCCAAAATCATGTCACTCGTCTCATTTACGAGAGTAAAAGGATCCTTTTAAGCCGGCTACTCAACTGAAAAAGGACCTAAACATATCAGCAATGGACCAAACAGTATGGAAATATTTAAGACATCACGATTTGAACACTTTCCGTTCAAGAAAAGTACCATATTTGAATATAAAACACATTTCCAAACGGATGCCGTTTGCAAAAAATCAGTCTCATACTAATACACTTGATCCTCCATGTTTAAGGGTTTTTTTTGTATATCTAGGACCGAATTCTAAGTTCTGTGGATGTCTCACGTAGGACCGCGATCCTTTTCCACTAAAAATTAGCATCTTACTTTCATTATTCAAAAGTATGTTTCTCCATTCCTGCGTAGACCAATTTTTGTGTTTCCCTTGCAAACGCCATCCGTTTGGAAATGTGTTTTATATTCAAATATGGTACTTTTCTTGAACGGAAAGTGTTCAAATCGTGATGTCTTAAATATTTCCATACTGTTTGGTCCATTGCTGATATGTTTAGGTCCTTTTTCAGTTGAGTAGCCGGCTTAAAAGGATCCTTTTACTCTCGTAAATGAGACGAGTGACATGATTTTGGGTCAGAACTCAGCGCAATCTGCGCTTTTCATCAATTTTTTTTATGGAATAATGCATTGTGGATCATTTTATTTGAACAACCCATCAAATGACCAACTTTCCTGTGAAAATTTTGAGCCGAAATCAACTTTTTGATGAGATTGGGTTGTTCGGTGGTGTAATGCTCTTCACGACCCATTTTTTTTGAAAATTTTCACAAATTCTGAAAATTTTTTAATCAAAATAGATATATAACCAACAAATCTCATCAATTAGTGCTTTTGAAGATATTCAAATCTGCGAAAAATATAGATTTTCACTCGAAGAGGGTTAGTGGTGCTATTATTTTTTTCGGCATTTTTACGACTTTTTTGAGAATTTTTTGAATTATATAAAAACGATTAATATTTTTGGGATAATTCTTGCTTGTTGCGATTATTAATTGTTTTCTGCTTATATACAAGAAAAAATTAGATCAATACATTGATAAATGCACCTAGGAGAACTTCTTAAACTTTGCGTTTGCAAGTGGTGCTATTTTATTTTTCGCAGCTGTACATATGTATGTATGATGTACATAGTACGTATCTAATTATGTATGTAAAAGTGAATGAAGTGTGAATGTAAACTCATGAATATTCATATATTGATGCATTTATGTAAGTATATAGATGTATGTATGTACATATATATGTATGTACATATATCGAATGAACACGACTGGAATCTGCTTAATTCTGCACGTATGTACACACACATACATATATAAATGTATATACATATATATATGCATATATGTACATTTATGTACGGCTCATCTATATGTACATTCATCGGTAGATTCATGAATTTATTCGACATTAAAGTTAATATCCATTGAAAACTGAATAACAAATTAAGCGCTGGCCACTGGCTCCTTCGGTGCCGTTTATCAATAAATGATGCAAATTGTTTAATCGACAGGTGAAAGAGTGAAAAGTCATTTAAGTTAATTGCAAATGAATATCGCCAGCCTGTCAATCAAGCTAATATACCCGTATCAAAGCCGAGACCGCATTTTGGCTGAAGTTTGAGGTTATTTAATTGCTTATCACGACAGATTCCCTATCTCCATCCCTCTCTCTCTCTCTCTCTCTCTCTCTATCTCTTTCGCAATGAGTGTGAAATTAATGATGTTGCTAATGCCATGCAGCTTCTGTTGTTTGCCTAACCACGAATCGAATAAGGAATGGACCTGATCGAGTTTGTGTGTGTGTGTGTGTGTGTGTGTGTGCTGCAGTTGCTGTTGTTGCTGGTGTTGGTGGTGGTGGTGGTGGTGGTGCCACCGGATGGGGCAATTGCATTTCTGTTGTTCGTTGCGCTTCATTTGGCTGCAGTTTAGATTCGATTAGCCAAATGTGTTCTGTTGCATGATGCTGGTTTCCATCAACAGATGGCGCTCCTTGGTCAGTCAGCAGCCAAAGGCAAGAGAGAGAGGGAGAGATGGAGAGGGAGAGTGGGGGAAAGTGGGGGGTGTGGCGCAAACAGAGGCATGTGCATCTAGAGGACACACATCAAGCTGTCTGCACACTTGTTGCAGCTCCACAAAAGTGGCCAAGGTACAGCTAAAGCTGTGGAGTAAGTGGAGGAGTGGACGAGTGGATGAGTGGAGGAGTGGTGCAGCGGACAGTTGACTAGCTGAATGCTGCACGAGCTGAAATTGGATTTTCATACGCAAATAAATTTGACAGCTGCTGATTTGCCTTCTCTCCGTTTGCTGTTATTTGAACTGTTTGCTGAGGCAGCCACTGGCCCATCCTGCTCCTCCATGCTCGCTTCACTGACCATAAACCAATTGTCAACGCAGCGACAGGAAGCGAATAAAAAAAAAAAAAAAAAAAAAAAAAAAAAAAAAACGGAAGCAAAATACAAGCAAAAAACTATCCATTCGAACTCTGCTTGAAATCGCAGCGCAGACCAAAAACTCAAAGGGATTTTATTTAAAATATGTATCATTTATGAATCGGTTATTAAAATCGTTAAATATAATAATAAATATTTATAGCATAGTGGTTAATCTACTAATTACAACTCATAAACCGAAAGACAAAAAAAAAAAAAAAAAAACATAATAAGTACAAAATTTAATACAGCAAATACAGATTATTACAAAAATTTTAATAAAATAAAAGAAAGTAATGATAAAGAAATATACAAAAAAGAATAATAATAATAAAAATTAAAAATAATTGCATTTTGAAATATGTAATAAAAGTAAATATGACTTTAAAAAAATTATCAAACAAAAAAGAATATATATATTTATTAAAAATGTTATTATATATTATTAAAAATAAAACTAAAAAATAATGTATAGAGTAGTACGAAATAAATAATAAAAAAAAATTTAAAATAAAAAATGAGAAATGTATAAACATAGAATACAATTAAATACATTAGAATGAAAAAAAAATAAATAAATAAATAATTTATCATAATATATTATAAAATTTATAATTATTAAATCCTGTTTAGTATGAAAAAAAAAATAGCAAAAAATGAAAGCCCTTATTAAATATCGAATAAAAAAATATATTGAAAAAATAATACAAAATTCATATATACAAATATGAAAATCAAGTAGAATGGAAAAATAAAATAAAATAGCATCTAAGAAAGTATAATAAAAAATAATATATAAAATATGTATATGTTTTATTTATATAAAAAAAATCTGAATAAAATGAAAATCAGATAATAATACGCAAAGCTAATTTATTTTTATTTTTTATCGACAACTTAAGCGATTCGTAAAATAAAAAATGCTTGTGCAAAATGTATATGAAATTCACATGGAATCGAGGTCCTAAATGTAATTTATAATATTTATTTATAATTTTATGGTAAAAAATATTATATTATTATAAATGATAAATAATTAATATAGCTATATACGTATATAAATTATATGAAAAAACAAAAGCGACAAAGTAAAAGACAAAGACAAAACAGCTTCTAAAAATTGGAACCAATTTAGATTATAAAAAAATCCAGAATCCAGAATTTTACTATCGAACCATCAGATATGCTCCTTGAACTCGCCCAGATTTGTATTCGACGCTGTTCGACTGACACATAATGGATTATTGGCGATTTGCTAAATGTCTCAATGCTCAGTTGCTCTCTTGAGATTTTTTTTTTTTGTTTTTTTTTTTTTTGTTGCTTAGCCGTTTCAATTGCCGTTGATTTGTGTGAAAAGGCGGGAGGTGCAGAGCTGCAGCGAGTGTTGGATAACACCTTCAGCTCTGCCGCATAACCATGGTCACGTACAGCCACAAATAGATATTGCTCGAATGCGACATGATAACGCATTACGTATACGCACAGTGTGCCGTATCAATAGACGACACAAGTAAGAAGAACACTGCAAACGGGCATTACCAACTGCAGAACACTCATTGCTGGGTAAAAATGCTGCCATATCCATTTTACAATTTGCCACGCCCACAATCGGAATACATATATATGTATATACATATATGTATGTATGTATGATGTTTTTGTACAAGTCAATAGAAGATGTTAACAGTAATTGACTTTCTAGTTATTTTTCTATTTTTATTTGCCACGCCTACAATGGGCGTAGATATATCTCTTTGAGCTTTCTGAATTCTAAATTTCAACTCTTGCATTTCAATTCCCATGGTTTTTGAGATATCGGAATATGATTTTAGCGATTTGCCACGCCCCTAATAAGTGGAAGGCTATTGGGTATTGAAGGATATATAAAAATACGTTACAAATTTCAAGTTTCTAGCTTCAATTAAACAAAACCAATATACTCCTCTCATTTTCATGAATGAGTACAAAAGAGGAGCAAAAAAAAAATAAATAAATGGGAGGAAAAATGTCAGCTGCTTTGTGCTCGAGCATAATTTACAAAGTCCGTTTCGAAATCAATTCAATGCTCGATGCGGGTTAGGTGTGAATTTAGCAAACAATCACAGTTATAACGGTGTAGCCAAAGAGACCCCTTGATGCAATGCATTTGCATGACAGATGTGCCTGCGTGTGTGTGTGTGTGTATCTTTACCTGTGTGTGGTGTAAGCTTTACTCCTTTCACACTCATTAGCCCGAGGACAGTTTCATTAATGAAGAGACCCATAGCTCGCCGCTCTCTGATTGCAGCTGCTGATCCCGTGCACAGGTATTCAGTTGGCTTAAGCCATTGAAATCATTCAAGGTATTTTGGAACATTGATATATATGTATGTGTGTGTGTGCCAGTGAATTCAAAAGGTTCAGTATGAAGCTGCAATGTCAAAGCATTTTTTCCACTACTACCAAAGCAGAGCAGGCTAACAGAGTATAGCCCCAATCCATGCCCCAGCCCGTCACCTTTGTCACTCTTTTTGCCATACAGCTGAAAATTTCTGGTAGTTTTTCAAAGTCATTAAGCATAGTCCGAAGAAAACTTGTTGTATATCCAAACAAAAAAAAAAAAAAAAAAATACTTTTTCAATATTTTCAGTTTCAGAATATTTAAAAAAATTAAATACTAAACAAAAGATTATTTAAAGTGCATATCGAAGAATTCACTTTATATAAGCATTGAGTGAGCACACTCTCTTTTTTTTTTCTCTCTTTCTCCCTCTCTATATCTCTCTTGTCTAGATCAAAAGCGAAGCGAACCTGGTTGAGTCAACAAGGAGTTAATCAATTTGCAGTGCTCTGATAATGACAAATAGACTCTTTCAAGCTACGAATGGCGAGTAAAGGTAGCAGCATTGGTTTTCGAATTTCTTTTTTCTTATGGCAGAACATTTTGTATGCAGATAACATCGTTTCATTGGGGCTCTTTGAGCAAAATTCGTTTATTTACGATGCTCCCAAAGGTAGGCAACGCTTTTTTCCGCCAGCTTTTATGCTGGTATTTTTGATTTGCTCGGCGAAGCACACACAAACTCACACACACACACACACAGATAGACAGACAGACAGGCAGGCGCAGTCGTTTGCCAACTTGTTGCGCGACGACAAAAACGAACTCAAAACAAAGCGATGCGTGGGTACCGTTAGGTAGCACGAGTGCTCGTTTGGCATGCTCAGCAGTGCTCGTGCTCGTTGCTCTGCTCTGCTCTGCTGTGCTGTGCTGTGTTCCGCTTTGTTAACAGTGAACGGCGCTCGCATTGAGTATAAACTCAAGTCGCACGCTGCATGCAGATGCCAATGCTAATTATAGCAATGTGGGCGTGCGTGTGCGTGTGAGCGTGCGTGCAAAGTTACAGCAAATGTTAATCTTCGTTTTATTTTACATACTCTGATCAGCATACTGAAAAAAAAAAAAACAACAACAACTCTTCCCCGCACGCACTGTATGTATTTTTTATTTCTACATAATTATATTCTATCTTATTTGCAAATTATTTTTAAGCACTGTCTGCGTGCGTGTAAGTGTGTGTGTGTGTGTGTGTGTGTGTGTGTGTGTTGCGCGTGTAATTGTGTTGTTAATTAACTGAAATCGCATTAATAAAGTTACTTGAAGCGCGCTACAATACTCAGCCACACACACACGCACACTCTTACATATACAAATAATTTATGTGCATGCTTATATGTATATATGTATGTGTGCGGCGTCTGTGTATGGCCGCAGCGCATAAAAAGTTTTAATTGGCAGGCGACGAAGTTGACCTGACCTCTAGCAAAAGCCGCGACATACACACACTTACACACACACACACACACACACACACACACACACACACACACACACACACGTGACAGCAATTTTTAAGTGCATTTTGAAATGAATGCATGCACACACACACACATAAGCACACACATACACGCACGCACACACATGCAGCCGCACAAAGAACTCATAAATTATTTGTATTTCCATATAGAATTCGTTGAAAGAAATTTCAAAAACCTAAAAAAAAAAAAAAATTATAATCACTTTATGTATAATCGCATATATTGCACATGCGAAAAACAATTGAATAGAAACGTAATTATGATCAACTTAATTATGAACAATTTCTCTCAAATTTATCAAATTGGAAAATATTTGTACTTCGCCTTTACCATTGTTTGAGTGTAATCATTGTAAATTGAATTAAGCGCATGCTTGCAGTTTCGTGAAAACATGCCAAAAACTTTGATATTGTTGCATTTAATGAAATTTAATTTAATTTTTTTTGGCTTTTTACATACATTTTGCATTTGCAGTTTGCATATACTTTTTGAAATTAACTGTCATTTAGCGCTCAAATTTGTAAGCGTGTTTGAGTTGAGCACTTTGCGTACGCCATTTGAGTGCAATATTCGAGACAGCATCTGTTGCGCGACAGTGGTGCGAGCTCAATTGTCAGCTGCTACAAACAAAAACCTACTCACAGAGTCTATAAATTGGCTCTAATTTCAATATAGATTTACAAGAGAGAAATATACAAAGTCTATGCGCAGGGACTAACAGTTAAATTCATGTATAATATCAGTAATGTTGGTTGGCAACTTGAGTGCATTTGATATTCATGCCAGCGCCATCGAACTGGGAGCCACTGTGCATTCGTAAGCTAACAGTGCCATTTTGAGCTAACATTAACATTGAGTGCGCTCTGGCAGAGACATAACAGTTAATTTGAGTGCAAACGTTGCGCAAGTGAAGTTCACATGGCACAGCACATTAACAGTTTTCTGTTAAGAAAAACCCACTCAACAACTTTTGGTGCTGCTGTTGCTGCTGCCGCGCTGCTGCTTCGCTGCTGGTTTGCTGCTGGTTTTGTTTTGCTGCGAGCAGTGGTTTCAGTTTGTTTTGTGCGCGCGTTCCGGACGGTAGTGATTGCCGTATGTCATCGTCGTCGTCGTCGCCGTCGTTATTGCCGTCGCCGCCGTCGTCGTTGGCATAGTCGTAGAGTTCGTGCGAAAACACAGCCAAAGCGTAGCTGGTAAAAACGTTGTATGTCTTTTGGTGTGCTGTATATCTTTGCTGCTGGCGCGTCGATCGGCAGCGTTCAGCGGGCAGAGCGCGCAATGATCTTTCAATATTTTTGTTGTTCTTTTTTTTCTGTTTCGAGTGCTTGTGTGTGTGAGCGTGCATGCATGAATATTTGTATGAAATGAAATGAAAACGCATGTGCAATAAACGCAATGCTGCCGCGTCGATAAGAAAACAAATGTTATTTATAATTATTAACAATGGATATCAATTTATTTACATTCCTATACGAATTTTAAATAAGTGTGTGCGTGTGTGTGGATATGGGTGTTTGTCTGTTGATGTGTGTGTGGGAGCGAGCAAAGCTAAAACGAAAGAATTGCATATAAAAACGAGTTCTTGCAACCAGTCCACAAACAGAGCCAAAAGAAAAGGGTTCACAAAAAGCCACAGCAACAGCAGAAACAACAGCAGCAGCATATAAAGAAGAAGAAGAACTCCCATTAAACAAACGCTGACTGCGCTGCCGCAGCTGCTGCCGCCGCTGGCTTTGGCTTTGGCTTGGCGCGCTGATCGTTTATGGGCCTCGCTCACACGGCGCTCTCCGCTTGCGCTCTCGCTCTCTTTTGCTCGCTTTTCTACCTGCGGCAGGTGTGCGTGAGCGTGAGAGAGCGAGCGAATGAGTGAGTGAGTGGTATTTTATGCGAACGACAGCACAAAGCGCAGTGGCAGATCAAAGTGACGTTAGCATTTGTTTTACTTTGCGTTCTATTGCTCATCATCTTCTTAATGTATGAAGAATGCATGAATGTGTGTGTGTGCCTGTGTGTGTTTGTTTCTACCCGCCTCTTTAACTCACACGCCCCGTTTGATGTTGTCCATTGCAGGCACCAACAAAATGTTTGAGAAAATGTTTAATAAATTAAATTGACAATTTAGTAATAGAAAATAAATAGCGAAGCAAAACTCTTGCGGAATATTCAAAATAAATACCAAAACATAATAATAACAACAAAAACATTGATATTAAAAGTAAAACTGAAAATTAAAACAAGCTCAAGCGCAACGTCGAGGCTTAACGTGACAGACGACAGGCCACAACAACAACAGCCAGAAAAAGAAAAGCAAGAGGAAGAGCAACAACAACTGCCGCAAATGCAGCAGCGATCGTTGGCGTCGTCGCTGCGGCGCGTCAACAAAAAAACAGCAGCAGCAGCACCATCGCCACCACCAAAACGAAGAATGAAAAAATCATCATCTACAACAACAACAACAACAGCAGCAACGGGAACGGCAAGAGCTAGAAGAGACGAAGCCGGAGCCGGAGCCAGAGCGGCAGTAGCTTGGCTCAAAATGCTGCCGCTGTCGACGCCGCCGCCTCTGTTAATGTCGCTGCTACTGCTCGGCATTGCTGCATTTAGTTTGGACAGCTGCTCATGTTACGCGGGTAAGTTCTGTCTTCTGCATGTTCTCCCCTTCCCAATCACCCAAGCCCTCTTGGCATGCATATATATTTTGTCTTCCACTTATTCTGCTTCGCTTTATGTTGTTTTTACTTGATTCGGTTTTTTTTTCTGTTTCGTCTGTTTTTCGGTATTTTATGTTGCTCGAAAACAAGTACAAAACAAACAGCCCGTGGGAATTTGTGGGTAATTCAAAGCGTAGCAGGAAATTAGGCAAAACAGGGCGACACAGCAGAAAGAGTAGCAGAAGTAGAAGCATAAATAGCAGCAGCAGTAGCAGCAGCAATAGTAGTAGGACTGAGTTTAGTAGCAGAATAGCTCAACGCATTCGATCTGCAGTGTTGATTGTTGTTTTGTTTAACTTTCTTGGCGTTGTTTCTATTTCTGTTTCTGTTTCTGTTTTTGTTTTTGTTATCAAAGTAAAACAAATAAATTGACCCAAAAATCTCAAAACCGCAAGCGTCGGACGACACACTTTCAGTTTACACATGACCAAATGAACTACTACGGTAATGCTGTACTACAGTAAACAATCAAGAGAGGCGATGAATAGAATTTGCTGTCAAAGTTTTTGAGCACAGTAAAAGAATTTCTAGGAAATTAACTAAAATATTCATTTGACTCATGGCAAATTTGCATCTCTGTCTGTCAATATATATGGTTCATGCTATCGAGCATTGACTGTAGTTATATTTGCAAAGGCTTTTAGTGATAAAAAGGAAATGTAACACCTTTTCGCTGATATTTTCACAGAATCCAGAAACAAAAAACGACTGCTTCAAGTATCTCTCCTCTCTGTCTCTGTGTGAGAGTGTGTGTGTGTGTGTGTAAATAGTAGTTGCATGACAGCACAAAAGTTAGACCAATTCACATGAAACAGAAAGAGAGAGAGAGAGAGAGGAGGGGCAGGTTTGGAAGTGTCCGATAAGAAAAAAGAATAAATAAAAGTTTAGCTTTGATTCAATTCAACTTAGATTACTCATGTCTAAGGTTTAAGAAAAATGAGTAAACCAAATATTGAATGAACAAGAAATAGAAAACTTCTTCAAGCACATTTTTCGGTGTCTTATGTATTTTTTTAATTATAGACCAAAGGAATGTTTATTTGAAGGGAAAAGTCTGGCTTGCAATAAAAGTAATAAAGTTTTATAGAACAAAAAATGAATTAAACAAAAAAAAAATTAATTAAAATAAAATAAAATAAAATAAAAATAAATAAATAAAAATAATAATAAATTAATGAAATAACAACAATTTAATATTATTATTTAACAAAATAAATAAATCAAATATTAACAAGAAAATTAAATTTAAAAAATAAATAATTGAATAAAACTAAATAATTAAATATAAAAAAAAATTAAAATATTTGTATTTAACGAGAAACTGACTTTTCATATAACTGAAGCATAGACTGAACAATGAAAAATATATTTGAATTATAAATGAATTAATAATTCAATTATATAATTCGATCTCAAATACTTTTTTGTAAATTTAAATCAATCGAACGTAAATCCGTTGAATTGATAATTGAATTCCTTTATGTCAGCGAGCTTTTTGTCAGCCATTGGCTAATGCGTTTAAATTTTTTGAAAACAAATGTCGAAATCAATTGTAAAAGTTGTTGCCAATGTGTGAGAACTTTTTTGTTGCTATCAACTGAGATAAAATAAAACAAGTTAAAAAACGTTGCAGACGGGCATTACCGACTGCAGAATACTCACCTACAATGGGCGTAGACATATACGCCGTTTTTTGTTGACTTTGGACTGTCAATCCGAGTCGATATTGCAACTCAACTCTCTAGCATATTTTCTGGGATAAAGGAAAATGGTTTTCTCCATCCTTAGTGGATGGTTTGGGATAAATTTGAGAATCTATGTTCTTATACCCTAGTATAAGTGTCAAATTTCATGAGGACGGACATTGCACAAAAACCAAAATACTCCATCCATTAGCGTGAATGAGTGTGAAAAGAGGAGGCGAAGATGGCTTGTGGCAGCTGTTCAATTACTGCAGGCCTCACTGTACCTGTTACCTGACTAATTAAGCGATGTCAACTGTAAATTGAAATAATTTGTTTACCTACAACTTGCTGTTGTTTTTTGTCTTGTTGTTTTTGCTTTTTTCTTTTTGTTTCATTTTCTGAACTTGGCATAAAATCCGTCATTTTGGATTAATGCTGAAATTAACCGTAACATTTGCTTATTAATTATAATGCAATAAATTATTCGATTCGCTATCATTATTGTCATTAATTTCAATTTGAAAAGTATAAATGTTGTTTTATTTTTTTGTGTTTTTGTTGGTGATTGAAAATTATTAAATATTCTGGTACATATATATTTGATCTGAAACGCTAACGGTGCTTTAAATAATTTATCTGAATTAATCAAAGTACATTGTTGTTGTTGTTCATTTCGTTTTTAATTGACATATCGTTGCTTTTAATATAATTTCTTTCATTTAATTATTTGTTACACTTTCGAGCTCTATATATATTTTTTTTCATAAGGAAAAACTGGCTATTATTTTGTTAACTCTCATTAACAGTTACATTGTCTTGGTATTGTGATATTTTAGCGTTTCATTTCGTTTTGTTGCATTGCCTCATTTGCCGATTTTAGATTTTGTTTCATTTTATATCATATCTCACTCACTCAACGCTTGACGCGTTTCGTGCCATTGCATGTTGTTCTATTCCAGTTTGTTTTGAGCTCTGCTATAATTTTCTTCAGTTCAATATATGACTAAATATGTGTTCCAATTCACGATATTCCATATTATATTTCATGCAATTTGTGTACCTGATTATATGATTTTGCATTTAGGGTATTGCTTTTATCTTAGCTGCGTGTTCCATTCCACTTTGTTTCTATTATATCTTTTCATTTATTTCATTCTGCAATACAAGTCGTTTACATATAATACTTCTACCTAATCTGTATATAATATGTGTTCCATTCCACAATGTTCCACATTATTTTTGCAATACTATTTATCTGCATATAAAACATATAGACGACATATGTACTAGGTACACAGAATAATATGCTAAATTCGTTCCATTCCACAATGTTCCACATTGTGCTGCAAAGCAATACATGAACCTCTCTCTGTGGCTGAGGTAGGTACAATTTTAAAAGTTAGATGCAATATGATTATGATTTTGTAGTCATGTGCTACATGTGTTTCATTCCACAATGTTCCACACATAATTTTCCATTAAATTTAATACTATTATGTTGCCATTCCATTGCTGATCATTTCTGAAAGTATTTGCTTTCAACTTGTCTGTGCCATACTAAATAAAAACCATTTCTAATTTGTCTGAAAGCGCTTCATGGGCCAATAACAAATAATTATTTATTAATGCTCGTAATTGCTCCGTCAAAATCTAAGTATCAAATAATTAACGCAATTAAATATCCAAATTTATACATTTGCAATGACATACACAGAGAAATGTGGATATATTTATGTGTGTGTGTGTGTGTGTGTGTGTGTGTGTGTATCTCGTTGTTGTTGTTGTTATTGTTTGCTGAATTTGTAGCCAAATAGCAAATAACCAAAACATCGCATACTGCAAACAAGTTAATTAACATGGTAAGTGTGTACATAATTTGAATATGCTATTCACACTCGCAACTATCAACAGAACTTCGACATAATCCCCATATGCTCGACTAGAAGATATGCTAGAAAGAGAGTAAAAGAAATAAGATGAAATAATGCACATTCTGCGTATGCATATAATAGTAATCAGAGCGACAACTATCTATAAAACTATGGATAACTATATCTATAAGAAATATATCTAAAATAAATATTATTATTAAAAAATATTTTCATATTTCAAGATATGCGTCGTCATATTGTTGTCTAAAAAAAAAAAAAAAAAAAGTGTGAATAAAATTTGATATCTTATTGTATTGAGGACAATAATTAGAGAGCACAGTACTATGGTTAATTATCAGTAGATATACATTTATCGATACAAAACTATATGATACTGTCGATCATTGTCAGGATTGGAAGCATCACATAAACATTTGACGTATATTTTAGAAAAAAGATTATAAGATCGTCTTAATTGGTATTATAAATCTTGCCCTTATTCACAATGCGAATCGCTTTATTTATTTTGCATCTTAATTTTCTTTTATCATTGTTCTCAAGAACCTTGGGAATTCAAAACATGCAGTGTCGACACTTTTTTGCATGCATGTTTATATTTATATTATGTATATTGTTTTATGCGCTTTATAAATTCAATACATGCTCACCACAGATTAAGAAGGGTATATACGTTTTGCAATTTCAATATCAATATAAACTGCAGAAAATTTGAGATTGAGCTGATTCTTTATTTATTTTGAGTTTGGAATCCATCAAGAGATGGAACTACAAATGATATAGTGTACGAGCTTTGGACGGGTATTATGCCGTCGATTATGATATCATGATATTTAAGCATTTTTATCAGGTCTGTGATTTCTTTAGGAATTTCACAGTAATTATTTACAGAGTCGCAAATGACGCCGTTGTTTGTTCTTGGTCGATGAAAACTGCTGAATCGGGTCGAGTCAAGTCGAGCCGAGTCGAGCAAAGGTGTCCCATTTCCCGTCTAGTCTGTAATTCTAGTTGGCGATTCGCAAAAGTCAAGCCAGAGTCGAGCCACCTGTTTGGGAACTCTTTTACTCTTTCACTATTGTTGTTTCCTTTCTTGGTCAGCTTCTTTGTTTCTTTGGTTCCACCAGTTCCAGTTCCAGCTCCAGCTCCAGCTCCAATTGGAGTTCTTTCTTTGCTTTCGTAACTGACCCGGCACAAAAGGCAGCGCAGCGCAGCGCGAATTTGTTTGTGCAGCTGTTTTGCTCGCACTTTCTTTGTCATATTCTGTGATTTCTGTTTTCTGTTTTCTGTTTTTATTTTTTTAATTTGTATTTCAGTTGCTGTTGTTTTGTTTTATTATTTTTCTTGCTCACAGACAGCCAAAGCAACTACTCAAATTACATGGCACACAAAACCAAGAAAAAATAATTTAAATAAAAACAAAAAATACTTTTTTTTTAGACAGTTAAGGGTCAAAGTTATAACTGCTGCTATGCAATCCTTTATCGAAAGTAAAAATATATAGCAGAGAATCATTATTCAAATATATCAATTAAAATATATATGTATTAAATCAACAGAAACTGTAAGAAAAATCTAAAAATAAATCAAATGAAAATATCTTCAATTTCATAAATAGGTTGTATACAAAATTGCATTATTTAATTTGATGTGCTGCTCTTTCGATATGGTTTAAGAGTCTCTGAACGTGCGCGATTCTTTGCATGCCCTGTCAATAATTATAAAAGGTATATGGGACCTAGAATTAATTTAAATATTAATATTTTAGTGTTACTTCTTCATCAACATTTTGTAATCCATATTCAATAGATAGCTGATATTTGAAATTTTTAGTAAATCATCTGGAAAATCTTTCAAGTGGAAAACGTTTATATATTTAACCAATTTGTGTGTTTAACGAATTTTGAGAGGAGAATTTTGCAACCACTAAAATGCCGTTCGACCGACAGTCTACAAAGTTGATTATTGGTTTTAGTTAATGCTCACAATCTGAATGCGCCAGCAAAATTTGTATTGCTTGCCATACCCTAACATGAATTCTATGTTGATTTTGTAATACGTTTTGCGGCACTTTTATCGAAGTATAATTAATCTGATGTGCCAAAAGCGAAATACGCTAGTTTTTTTCCCCCGATAATATCGATTGTAAAATGATGTGATTCTGACGAAGTTTTTTATTGGGCAGCACACAAAAAACTGACTTATAATCTGATACTCATTTTGCTATGAAAAAATAGTTAAGAGGTTAAAAACTTGCGAAAAATAATAGAAGAGAAGAGAAGGGAAAAAGAGAATGAAGTATTCGGGAGTTCTCTGCTAGGTAATATACGAATAGTAGTATCAAAAATTCGTATTATGCTAGGCGTGATATAACTCAAATATCTAAACCAAATAGTCGATTATTACCGATAGTTATAAGTTGTGGCGAGTTATCGAAAGTTATCGATTAACTATAGCTTTGAGTCAGTTATTAATGGGTTAACGTTATACCTGCCCCGCCTCTTTTATACAACTGTTACACACCTGCACACGCAGTCAGTATACCCTATAGTTCGCACCTTTAATGGGCATATTATATTACCCTTGGTTGCACTGAGGTTTGTACAAGAGCTCAGTGTATATATATCTTCGACTATCTGTGCATGATTTTAAACAGATTTTTGCATTTCCCTTTGTGTGTATGTGTGTGTGTGTGTGTGTGTGTGCGGGGGCTTATGGGGCTAACTGTGTCAAGAGTAAAACTTTTGCCAAAGTTTCCCTGGTCTTTTGCCATTTTTGACTGACAGAAAACCACAAAATGAAGATTCTGCCTCCCACACACATACACACACACACACACACACACTTACACACATAGAAATGTCGAGAGCCTATCCTGCTCCATCTTGTGCGTGCCACAACAATATCTCTATTCCAGTTGCATTCAAACTGTGCAGCATTTGCTAGTTTGAAATGCATTGGTTTTTAAGCCCATAATCGCATTTGTTGTGGATTCCAAAAGCTCAACGTATTGTGCAAATATTCTATTTGTTTGCTCTCTCATACTCTGCCCATCTCTCTCGCTCTCTCGCTCTCTCGCTCTCTCTCGCTCACTGCCTGTTTCTATATAGCCTGCACTTTGGGCATATTTGAAATGCATATTTAACGCTGCGACCAAAATGTTGGCCAGCCGCGTTTTTGTGCGTTTTTAACGCTCGTCTTGTTGTTTGCTTATTTGGCTCATTAGATAAATCAAATTTCGGTTTTATCCATTGTTTTGGGAGCATTGTTTTATTGCGCACCAAATTGATTGACCCACAAAAATGCAAACGTAACAAAGGCACAGTGGGAACAATGCGCAAAAAAGTGCATTAAATTAAAGCAAGCAAGAAATAGAAAATAAATCGATTTTATGAAATGTTTTAAGCAATTCCCATCGATTGCGGCTCATGATTATTTCTCATAGAGCCAGTTGTCTGTTATCGATAAGTTATCGCCTTAGATGCTTTGATTCTTATTGCTGTTTAGTCATAGTCGGCGGCAACAACTTATCGATGATTCGATTAAAATAATTCGTTTGCTGCTTCAGATCAATTTTGAGTTGGCTCACGCTTACAGATTGCTGTTATCGATAAACTCCTTAAATAGATAGAATCGTGTTATCCATTTACTAGATTTGCATAGGAACTTCTCGATTGTTTCATTTGAGTTTCGATCGATTGCTGTTTAGAATTTATCGTTATCGATATGCTATTAATAGACTGGATTGATGTTTCAGATTGTAATCGATTAATTTGCTCGATAACTTGAGCACTTTGTGATCGATTACATTGTGACTTATCGATTGTCTACATTGATGTCATGCAACCCAGCAATTGTTATCGATTATTCTCTTGGTTTGTTTTTAGCCAATTTTTGAATTGCCTTTGCGATTCAGCTTTGCTCCTGCCCAAAGTATCAATAAATCTTCATAATGTGCTATAAATACATATAGCTCTGATTTTCTGCCCCATTTAACCGGCTGTGCGTCCCACTGTGCGCGGCCATAAAAATTCCGTTGCATTATTCTAATGCGTTTCTATTGACAATATAATCGCGGTGCACATTTCATGCAGCATCAGCAGCATCAGCAACAGCATCATCATCATCATCATCATCATCATCATCATCAGCAGCAGCAGCAGCGGCAGCATAAATAACAACTATAACAATAACACTAACAATTATTCGATTTGATACCCAGTTGGCCAGTGTTTCTGGGCTCGAAATATGCAAAGTGCTTTCGCCCAACAATAGGCCAATGCGGCAATAGCCCAAAAATCAGGCAGACGAGCTCATTCTGGCAGGCGGGCATTCAACAATGTGAATTACAGAACGGGCCATGCAGCATGCAGCATGTGGCATGAGGCATGCAGCGTGTGGCAAGCAGCATGTGGTGTGTGGCATGCAATTTGCTTGGCTAGCCATTGCTCATCCAAACGGCCATTCCATTGATAGATGCTAGCAACAAATTCTGTTTATTTTTCTTATTGTTTTTATATATATTTTTTATTTATTTTTAAAATTTTTTTTATTTGGGCAAACGTTTTTCCGTTTCATTGCCAAATGTCTCACAAATTTTCCACATCGATGGCCAGCGACTGCATGTTGCAAGTTAATGAGCTGTGCTGCTGCAGCTCCACTCAGCTAATTAAAAAAAAAAAAAAAAACAAGTGAAAAGAAAAAGACAAAAAAAAAAAAATTTGCAACATTCAAATGAAAACTCTCATCTCTTTTTTTTCTGCGTTTCGAAAATAAAATATTCAATTGACTAGATAATCATATTAGTTGCAAGTTTATTATATACATAAATATATTTAAATTCAATTATTGCATTTTATTTTTGTGGCTCAGTGAATTATGAAAAATGAACGAAAATAATTCAATTAAAACACATTTTAATTGAAATGCATTTTAATTGAATCATAAATCAAAACTAATTTGAGCATCATGCGTGGCATTTAGAATATATATGTGCATGTGTATGTGTTTCATTCCATTGGTTTCACATTACTCAACATTAGAGTTGTCAACACTCAATGAAATTGTGATTTTCATTCCATTTGTCTCGCTTATTGCAGTTGCGGTTGGCATTTAATTGATGTGTGCATAAATTGCGTTTCATTCCATTCGTTTCACATTGTTTACTATTTGCAATTTATTTGCATGCCACATATGTTCGAGCCTATTCGTTTGACATATACTTTACATGCTGCCAGCCAAATGCGTTTCATTCCATTCGTTCCAAACAGGCGTTCTATTCCATTTGTATCGTGAAATCGCTAAGTCATGTGCGCGCTCAAAACATGTTGCATATTATTCGCTTCTAGAATATGTTCCATTCCATTCGTTCCATGCCGTTAGTTTCGCATACATAGCTCTCAGGGTACAAATGCTTCAGCCCATTCATGCCGTTTGCTTTTAGATTCCGTTAACATGACTTGTATCATTCCATTTGTTTCCCCATGCTGCCAACGTGTGTTTCATTCCATTTCGCTGCAATTTATCTGCACTTAGAGCTAAAATTCCTGTGCCACATTCGAACAGCGACACAGAGCCTGTTCCATTGCATTGTTTTGTTTTATGCCAGTCGTTCCGCACAATTAAATTAAGCTCTGGTTAAAACCTTCCACAAATCTTTCCATTTAGCCAGCGCGAGACAGGGCTAATATTAAAAGCCAGCTCCGCCGGTGTGTGCGTGTGTGAATGCAAGAGTGTGTGTGAGTGCGTGCGTATGAGAGTGTGTGTGTGTGTGCGTGGACAGCTAATTTGCGCGAAAGCCCGCCGCTAACTAGAATAGAAAGGGTATTTCAACAATGGCAATGGAAACTGAATGAAAATAAATTGTAGCATATGTCCAGGCGTCATAAAGCACAATAACAAACCAAGCAGGGGAATGCGACAAAGAAACGCAACAAGGGGGCGTGCCGGGCTGCACGAGGCAGTAGTTAAAATGTTTGCCCGGACTAAAAAACAGACAAGAAAGAAAAAAAAAATGAAAACAAGAAAAAGAAAGAAACGGCTGGCCACAATTCTGCTGCTGCATGCCGCATGGGGCGAGTGCAGCGGCTGTTGCGAGCAGAGAGGCAAAAGACGAGATGAGACAATGCCGTCAACGTTGCGTCGATGTTGTTGTTGTTGTTGTTGCAGCTGAAGCCTCTAGTGATGGGCGCTGAGCACAAGGCGACGGCACGTTGTCAGAAAGCCGCAAGACTTGCGACGTCTACCAAATGCGGCGGGCTTCAGGTGTGGCAAATGGTAAGCTACCAACAGAAAAAAGAGTGCAAACAGAGAGAGAGAGAGAGAGCGAAAGAGAGGGGGCGAGAGAGAGAGAGAGAGGGAGGCAGAGAGCTATGGCTAGACATGGGTCACACAAAACGACAAAGTGAGCAACTTCAAATGCTAACTGGCTGCCCCAAGCTGCAGATAGCTATGCGTGTGTGTGTCTGTGTGTGTGTGTGTGTGTGTTGGCAACGTGCACAAGCATTGAAAATGGCGCTGCTTTTGCCATTGTTGTTGTTGTTGTTGTTGTTTTTTGTCGGGGTTTATTTAATATTTAAAAGCATCAACTAAAATATGCAAGACGCTGGCCAAGTAGCTGCGGGTGAAATGCAACAAAATGTGCAGCAATAACAAGAGGAAGAAGAAGATGAAGAAGAAGTAGCAGAAGCGTGTGAGTGTGCGTGTGTGTGTGTGTGTGCCGGCAGGTAATAGAAGGTGTGCTCAGATTTCAGTCTATGTAAAGTTGATAAGGCGTGTGTAAAAGAATATAAAATATGTGCATAATAAAATTAGCCGAGCGCTGCAAATGATTGTGGAGAGTCACGGCCCGCCCCTGCCACAACTCGCCGCCTATGCCTATGGGGCTGTGGCAGCATTGGACACCTTGAAGGCGCTTCGAATGTCCACCAAAAGCCTGTCAGGCCGAGGGCGTGTCATAGTCCATAAATAAAATCCGAGTTCTGACCATAATAAAGTGCAGTATGCATGCTAAATGAGCCAACAGCTAGCTAAGCTGCTTGCTAAATGCAAGAAAACTAAGGGAAGTACCGTGAGAGAGGGAGAGAGAGACAGAGAGAGAGGGGGAGAGAGCGAGAGAGTGATATATAAAGCAAGATAGAGTGCGGAAGCTTCAGCTTGAGCCAAATTAATTCCAAATATTTGCTTACACCGTGGACAATTTTTGAATTGAATCCACGTTTGACAGGCACTTTGACAGGCAGTTAAAAGAACTAAAAAATAACAATAACAACAACAACAATAACAACAGCGGAAACAACGTAAAGCATGCTGTGCCTTAAACGTAATTGCGCGAATGCGAGTGCCAAACAGTTAGCAAAGTTGGCGCATTGCATGCTCGTTTATCTAACGAATATGGCCATAACGCAGCAGCAACAGACAGACAGAGAGAGAGCGAGAGATAGAGAGAGAGGGAGACAACTGCAATGTGAGTGACCGAACGAACGGCGGTCAGTTGTCAGCGGTCAGAGGTAACGAGGCCGGCCGTAGATAGCAGATACGCTGTTTGGGACATTCGCTGCATTCGCTGTGCATGGCTGCTACCTGCTAACAGCAGAGTTTGTAAACCAAACTCGAATCTAAAAATGTGCATGGGCCAACAGATACACAGATAGACTGAGAGAGAGAAAGAGAGAGAGAGAGAGGGAGAGGGAGACAGGTAGCAGCAGCAGCAGCTGGAGGCCTCCTTCAGTTAGCAAGGTAAATGCCGACAGGGGCTGATGCGGCCCTGCGGCATGCAGTTGTGTGTGTGTACGTGCGTGTGTGTGTGTGTGTGTGTGTGTGTGTGTGTGTAGCCCAGTCACAGCACAATGCATGCCAGCTGCACTGCCCGCGGCATGCCCTTTTTCACATATGCATCATTGTAGCTATAACAAAAAGCTATAACTAGCTACAGCTAGCTATAACTAGCCATTCAAGCTAACTTTACCAACTGAAATTGAGCTCGAATTGAAATATTTGAAAAGCATTTGCATTTCCGTCCTACCTTTAGCTGCCAAAGTCCATTGATGTTCGGTAATTGATATGCGTTTTCCTTTTGCATTTAATGATTATGCAAAGTTGAAACGTGATTTTTAGGCAAAAAAACAAAAAAAAAAAAAAAAAGAAAACGTCTGTCTATTCTATTCTACGTATTGGAATTGTCAGCTGACTTGTTTCCACTGGGCAGCCAATGACCGGAAATGTCTAATGATAGACGCGAGCGGCGTTTTGTTGTAGCAGAGGCCGTGGAAATGTCGCCATACCGAAACAGCCAATGCACAAATGCACAGATGAAAACGCACAGACACACACACACACACACACATGTATCTGCATATCTGCACATATATCTGCACACACACATTGGAGTTATGGCTTTAACTGTGACTGCGTCAATTTGCACCTGGACTAAGCGACACACACACACACGAAAGAGCATGCAAATATATACAGATACATACATATCTGTAAAGCTTTATTAACATATATAGACACATATAGATCTGTATTTATTTGTATAACCCCTGTACGTTTTTGAGATGACTCGATCACTTAAATTATTCCACTATCTCTCTATTTGTCTCTCCCTCTTTTTCGCTCTTTTTCTCCTTCTCTCTCCCTCTCTCGCCCACTCTTCTCACTTTGGCTATGTCTATGTGTCTCTCCCTCTCTATCTCCTTCGGACTCTGTCCCTCTTTATCTTTCTTGATGTCGGTCTCTCACTCTCTCGATATCAGTCTTTCTCTTTCTATATGAGCCTCCGCCTATCCCAGTCCTTGTCTTTCTGTTGCGATCTGTCTTTCTTTTCTTATCTCTCTCTCTATCTCTCTCTCCCTTTCTCTCTTTCTTTCTCTCTCTATCTCTCTCTCTTTCTCTCTCTCTCTCTTTCTCTCTCTCTGTCTCTCTCTCTATCTCTATCTCTCTCTCTCTTTCTCCGTCGCTGTCGTTATCACTGTCATCCCTTCTCTCTGCCTCTAGCTCTTCCTCTCCCACTCTTCTGTCCTTTTCTACTGCTTTCTGTCTCTCTCTCTCTTTCTCCCTGTCTTTACCCCAATGTCATTCCGTGATGTTTTTTTCTCTTTAATGTTTCGGCCCATCGTTGTCTGCGCATTTCAATGAAATTCTTATGCAGTTTATGCAAATGTCATGAAAGAACACAAAAATTATAAATAATAAAAGTCAAGAAAAGAACATAATAATAAAGGAAAGGGTAAACGCAAAAGCTCAGGTGCGCGCTGTATGGCCAGATGAAGCGAGTGGCATGCCCCGGCCCAGCCCGGCCTTTGTTGCATTCTCATTTGGCCTTGATCGCAGCCAGTCACTCCGTCAGCTAGTCAATCAGTCAATCACGCAGTTTTATCTGTTTGCTTTTGGTGTCGCGTTCGCTGGCGGAGTGAACTGCCTGGCATATTAATTGCGGCAGAGCCAGAACTCTTGCCACACAGCTCCAGCCCCAACAGCAAAGACAAAGGCGAGGCGAGGCACATAAATTCGCTTGGTTTATGATAAAAAAGTATTAACAAGAATTGTGGGGTAGAGTGTAGAGAGTGGAGAGTGATGAGTGAAGGATAGAGTCTGGAGAGTAGACAGTGGCAAGGGTTGAGAGAGGTAGAGAGTATAGAGTCGAGAGTGGAGGCGTAGAAAGTGAAGAGTGTAGAGTTAGGAGAGTAGAGAGTGTGAAATGAAAGGAATGTGGAGAGTGTAGAGGATGAAGAGCGTAGAGGTGTAGAGATGAAGAGTGTAGAGATGAAGAGCGTAGAGGTGTAGAGATGAAGAGTGTAGAGATGAAGAGTGTAGAGGTGTAGACTGTAGACTGTAGAGTGTAGAGTTGTCTCTGTAGACATGCAGAGGTGTAGAGTATAGCGTGACAAGGTGTAGAGTATAGCGTGAGGAGGTGTAGAGTGTAGAGATTTAGAGGTGTAGAGTATAGAGTGAGAAGTGGAAACGAAAAAAAGAGAGTGCGAAGTAGAGAGCAAAAGTAGAGTGTAGAGAGTGGAGAGTTAGAAGTGCAGAGTAGAGAGTGAAAAGTGCAGAAGTAGAGCGTGTAAAGTTTAGGAGAATAGTGTGAAATAGTGGAGAGTGCAGAGAAGGAGTAGACAGTGTAGAGTTGAAAGGAGTGTGGAATGGAGAGTGGATATTGTAGAGTATATCATTGCCCTTTACTCTGTATAGTATAATCCGGGGTATATGTTTGATTTCCCCCAGACTCAATTTTGAGCACCTCAACTCCGCCTTCCATCCACTGTGCACAGATTTCGACAATGTTTTCTTTGGCCTTAAATTGAAAGGCCAAAGCAAAGTGGCCAAGTTGTTGCCGCTGTACGTGCCCCATTGGCGTGCATTGTAAGCTCATTAGCTGCTTAATAAATGGTAAAGACTTGCAACACGAGCAATACTTGAGTCTAGCCAATCCATGGAGAAATATATATATATATTGAGAGAAAAATAAATAAATAAACATATATATATATATATATATATATATATATATATATGTACGAATTTATGGCTTATAGCTAAATCTTTAGCTGTTGTCTATAAAAATTGAGTTGATTGCATTTTCAATCGTGAGTTTTTATTTAATTGTTTTCCTTTTTTTCTCCCCCCACCCTCCCATATTGTTATTTGTTTTTTGTTTTTTTTTTCAGTATTTTCTTTTATTTTGTTGCAAGTGGCACAATGCTAATTGAAATGCGGCCCAAGTGGAAAAACAAAAACAATTCGAAACACAAGCAGCGTGGCAGAGCCAGAGGCAAAGGCGGGGGCCGAGCGGGGGTCGAGGCAGCCAAACAACTAACAAATTATTGAGCGTGCCAATGGAAAAATGGGTGTGCGAAGTTCTCTCGCCCAAATAGCCGTTAGAGAGAAAACCTGCAAACGCTTTTCAGTCGCACTTGGCCAGGGCTAACAGTTAGTTGTACTCAAATTTCCTATTTTCTAAAGCAATTTGATAGACATTTCGAGTTGGCCCATTCAGAAATATTTTGCTAGAATCTAATTGCGTTTTACCTTTGCTTGGCATTCCCAATGCTTGGCTTAAAAGGTCTAACTACAGTTTTTAGCTTTAAATGAATAGAAATAATACGTGCAGGAATTCGTACACAAAAGAGAACAAAAGCTTAATATATTGCTAGGAATTTATACTGAAACTACATGAATAAAGTTAAAATTGCTTAACTAAGTTTTAAATTTGGATTATTTATTGCTAATTGCATTATTGTAAACCTGAAGCTATTAAAATTGTGAGGAGAATGCGGGGCAGGGGCAAAAAAAAAAAAAATATATATATTCAGTCGAGTCTCCATAATTCGAAATGGCAAGAGATCAGATTTTTTTCAATATATACAGAAATTCAAATCATCGAGAATTATTGGGACGAATTTCTTTCAAGGGGATCGAATTTTTTTATTTCGATTTATCGCAATTTTCGATTTAGCGGGGTACGAATTATCGAGACTCGACTGTATTTACATATATAGTCAGGCTGACTCGATACAGCCACTTATCTCTCTGGTAAGTGGTTATCGTATTTCTCGACTAACTATGTATCGATATTAATCGGGCTTTCATATCAGAAACGTTAGAGACTTTAGATTTCTTTTATTTCCTAAACATTTCCTTCCACTCTGGTTCAACTATTCCCCGGTCCATTTCTCCCAACTAGACCATTTCTATTTGTTTTTATATCTGGAAAGAGTTTGTCTTGTATTTTCATCTCGGGTAAAGTCAACTCATTGCCCCAACATGATATTGTGCCCACATGGAATATATATGTATGTACACCTTGAAGTTGTTACATGTGCTGAAAAGACTTTGAAAACTTTATAATAAATGAGTGTGAAATGCATTCATGTTAAGCCCCCATTCCGGTGCTGCGTTCCACTTTTTTAAAGCTCAAAGTAAATAGCGGAGAATTTGTTATCATCGAAACACCGAAGATTGAATGCCCTTCAAGGCCGAGTGGCTTAAGTGGGGGATCTCCCTTTGATTAATTGGTTTTCATTATTATATACTTTTTATAGAGAATATGTTTTGAAAAAGTTTTCAAAATATTAAATACAACTCATTGATGAATTATGATATGGAGAATTGTATAGACCTATTTCTATATAGATATATAAGCTGACTATAGCAAAGATTCAAAGTTCTTATATAGCGAAGACTTTGTTTCTTCTATTATATCAGCACTTTGGTATGTGAGGCTATGCTAACACGCTAAAAGCACCGGTTAGAGTATATATATATATATATATATATATAGATATATGAAATCTTGTGATTACGAGCAATTGTTGTTGCTGTAGATTGTGTGTGTGTGGTATGTCATTTGTTGCCTTGGTGCTTGGGGTTTGTTGTCTCTGGTATTATTATTATTACGATTTGTAGTCGGCGAGTGGTGCGTTTTATCAGTGGGCCAGCATTTGGGTTTCAACCTGTTTAGCCAGCCAACACACACATGCACACACACGCACACACACAATAATAATAGCCCAGGCACATGCATAATCATAATGGCCCAAAACCGAAAAGAATAACAAAAACAATTGCAGCTTATCGCTGCGCCCAGCGACTTGACATGAGAATGTTGTGCGTGTGTGTGTGTGAGTGTGGGGGAGGGCGTTATACCCTAGGAACATTCAAAATTAAGATACTACAGAGAGATGAGATACATATGATGTTCTTTGTTCATCCTGAAAATGTTCTGTTTTCGGAATTTTCAAGTTACAAATTTCCTAAAATAAAACCAAACAAGGAATGAGATTTATAAAAAAACAAACACTTTGACTACAGAAAACCTGTTATTCATATTCAAGCTACTTCTGTGGCATATATGTATATATATATTTATCAAAATAAATATTTTGTATATAACAATACTTATTAAATTGGTTTTTCAATGAATCGAGAACGAGGAATGCATTCTATAAAAACGCTCATTACTAAAAGCTTACAAAGAAAATAATGTGTATACCCTGAACCTATTGAAAATGCGAAATCAGAGTATAATGCTTTTATTAAGACGTATGTGACAGTCTCAGAAAGAGTTAATCAGGACGACGATTTGAGTCCGTCGGTTTGAATGCACAAATCTCGTAAACCACAAAAGCTAGAGACTTGAAATTCTAGATCTATACTCGTCTATACTATACGCAGTGTGAGATATTTTTATAACTTATCGAATTTCTATATTATCGATAATAATCGATAAAATTAGTGTAATGCAAATACTGTTAAAGCTGAAGACTTATATGAATATATATATATAGACTATATATAATGAATGTTTGTTATGTATGCGCATAAGAAGCGTAGAATGATTGGATTCAGAGGATCTCCTAGTCGAGCAGTCTCGACTGGAGCACTCTTACTTGTTCATATTTGATTGGCTTATATTGCAAATATTTTTCTGCAGTTTATTCGTATATTTATTTTGTAAACTCAATTCCGCTTTGACCAATCTAATGGGCGTCATGTGCAGAGCTCTGCTTCTGCTTGCTGCTTACTTATCGCTCATCGGCAATCAATGGGTGCGCATTGTTGCGCCTGTACGGCCTTTTTCTGTCCGTTCTATTGAACGGCGCGCGGTCAGGTGTCCAATGTGGTGTGGTATCGATGATGGATGTTGGCTGGTGATTAGTTAATGAAATTGTTGCCATTGCGCTTTTGTAGACCAAAATTGTGAACGTTCGTCGCTTTGGTTTCGTGTCTGTGTGTCTCTGTGTGAGTGTGAGTGTGTGCTTTTTTTTTTTTTTTTGTGGCTGGGCCATGCCATTGGCATGAATCATGCATATTGATCTCTGGCCTCCATCTGAGTCACGCAGTTGGTCTCCGTCTCCAACGGTCGACGGTCGAGTCTGTTGCCAAGTGCAAGCGTCGTTGCTTTAAGCCAGCTTTGTGCTTTGCGCTTTGCGCTTCGTTGGCCGTAAACAAGAAACGGAAATGTAAACGAACAGCAAAAGAGAAATATAAAATAAAAATTCCAAACAAAATATAGAAGGCAACAAAAAGCCAATTCGATTGGTTTGGAATTATTAATGATTTGTTTTAGAGTTCGTTGTCAATGAGTTCTGTCTTTTTCGCTGTCTCCCTCCCTCTCTCTCTCTCTCTCTCTCTCTCTCTCTATTCCATTTTATTATGCAAAGCGACACCTATTGTCCATAGTTGGCATATTAATCACAACAATTTCATATGCATTTGCTTATTAAAATAACGAATCTCTTGAACTAAACCTCTTTCAAGGCATTTACTGCGATTGACACGTTGCGTGCTCGATACCTTAATTAGTTAGTTACCTGCGCCACAGGTGTGGGGCAATTATTATAGTAGCCAAACTTAGTTCTGGCCAACTGTGCTGTCTGCCGTAGCGCAAGAGCAATCAATTAAAACTAGATTTGTGTGAACATTTCATTAAATCATTTATTTGTTTATTTATTTTGTGTACTTGCTTATTGATTCACATTAAATTATTTCATTAAATGTGTTTCCTGATATATTTGCAATCGTGGAGTTTGGGATTTGTGTTTCTCTGATAATGATATAAAATAAAACCTGATAATTAATTTGTATTTATTTATTGATTTTAAAAAAGTATTATTTTATTTAAATATATTTTTTCTGATAATGATAAAATAAAATATGATAATTAATTTTTATTTACTAATTGATTTAACAAAAAATATTTTATTTTAATTATTTTTTTTTTTATAATGATAAAATAATTATTTATTGTTATAAAAAAATTATTTTATCCTTTTCTGATAAAGATAAAATAAAATATGCTAATAATTACTTTTTATTTTCACATATTTTTTCTTATCATGAATATTTTTTATTTTATTTTAATTTTTATTTTATTTTTTATTTTTTATTTTTTGTAAATCAGTTTGAAAATAATTTTTTATAATATATATACTTTTAATATGTATATATTTTGTTATTATATATTATATTTTGCATTGATTTTTTATTTTATTGATTCATTTTAATTTATTTAGTTCAATTATTTATTTCTTATTTATCCGCTTCAAATTATATACTAATTTTACTGCCATATGATAAAATATTTGATTCTCGATTATTTTTTTTTTTTTTTTTATATTCAACTTAACTAATTTGTAAAAATATGCGGCTTCCATGATATGAAACTGGTTTCCTTTCCAAGTAAACTTTTATCACAGCTTGCTGCAAATTTCTTCAGACTTATGCATATTATTTGTGTAGATTGTTGAACAGCTTTATAAGCCAGGGCGGGGAATGAAAGGCAAACGCGTTGTTTGTGATCGAACGCGAATCGGAAATACTTGGAACGCTGTCGGCAAATGATATAATTGAATTGCATTGCATTAGAGTGGACATTATTTAATTAGAGTGGAAATGCAATGGCATTTTTTTTTTTTGCTTTTGCAATTATTCTAATTTCGGCTGCATTTATGGCTTGTGGCATAAAAATAATTGCAGCTGTGATTTTATTGACTGAATGCGCACAATTATTGCATTCGTCCCCCTCCTCCTCCCCCCCCCCTCTCTCTCTCTCTCTCTCTCTCTCTCTGCGCATCTGTTCCAAATCATTATGCATAATGTCAAATTGTAAATAAATTAATATAATTCATATTCGATATGTCGCTATATGTAATTCAATGTGTGTGTGTGTTTAGTTCATATTGTTCTTTGCCCGCTGGCAACATTAAAAAACAATTACATTTGTCGCACTCATTACGGAGCTGCCTCAGAAAATTTGCAATTTTACTCATTTTTGATATTTAATGTCGCATGCAAATTGTTGCTGCTGCACTGCACGATGTGTATGTGTGCGTGTGTGTGTGTGTGTGTCTGCCTTCTATGATGTGGTTTTTGGTTTGCTTTCGACAGCTTACAGCACTTAGTACTCAATTTGTCTCTCTCTCTCTCTATCTGTCTCACCCACTCAGCCCTTGTTTGACAGACCAAAGCTGACAGCTATGAAACGGCGAGGCATTTGAAAACCTGCGAGAATGCTTCATTCATTCACATTTGTTGACATTGCGCCTTGTTGCAGACATATTTTACTTGATAGCCTCAACTATTTCTATCCTGCAATATCTCTCCCTTTCTCGCTCGCTCTATATTGATGTGTTTATATATGATATTCTCTATGTATTAGAACTCTTCCTAATTTCAGCTAAGCAGCTTTTGACTTACTGTGTTCCTCTGCTCTTTTTGCACTTGTCTTTTTCCCTCTCCTCCCTCTCTCTCTCTCTCTCTCTAATACATGTCTTCTCTATCTTGCTGCCCTTTTTCGTTTAATTGACCCTATCTAACATCTGTATGTTGCACAGATTGAAATACACCCACAGTGGTTCTCTATCTCTCAGATCCTGTCGCACACTCCTTCAAGCTCACGCTGTCTGTCTCCCTATCTCTCTCTCTCTCTCTCTCTTTCTCCGTCTCGCCCGTTTCTTCAATCTGTGCTGTTGTGCGACCCCATTTATTGTTCAACTATTTGAGTTATTTGTAGTTTGCGTGCGCCGCCGGAACGTTTGGCATTTGTTGTGGAATGCACGTGGGTTACGCTTACGCCGCATCAACGCTCCGGCATGTTCCACATATATATATATATTTTTCTCTTTCTTTTTAATCTGCCACATTTGTTGCCCGAGGGTATTACAAATTGATTATCTAATATGTAACGAAGCGAAGACGAGGCGAAAGAAGACGATGAGAAGCAGATGATAAAGAAGTGTAAGAATCTGTAAGATCACAAGCTTCAATGTGAATGTGAATGTCGAATTGAATATGAATATCAATCAGATATATAAATATGAATGTCAATGTGATTATGATTATAGATATGAATACGATGATTATGATTATGAATTAGAATGTGAATGGGAATGTGAATGTAAATATGAATATCAATATGAAGATGTTTATCAATACGATTATGATATTGATGTATAGATATAGATATGATAATTTTTTCAAATTGAAACTATATATTCCATATTCTAATTCTGAATATTGACGATGTTGACATCGGGTTAGGTAATTATAGCTATGGAAAGTCATTTAGGGCTGCCTCGATTTGCTATGCTATGCTAGGGTATCTCTATGAGTGTATTCAAAATTCGTATAATTCCACAGGCCGCTTGGCCATTCAATTCTTTCGTTTGGTTTCTTCAGCTTTGTTTCAGTTTCTGGTTCGTTGCATGCCTCGTTGGACTGCTGCACACGTATGTATGCGTCTTATGTCAATTGTTGTTGTTGTTGTTGTTGTTGTTGTTGTTGTTGTTGTTGTTCATTGTCTGGCTGAGATTATGGCTGAATTTCGGGAGACGCAACTTTGCGGCGCCCCAAAAGCCCTCAGCGCACTTGTCCACGTTTATTATAAACTTTCGTTTCATGATGCGGCTTTTATCTTTTGTTTGCCACCCCCCCTGCTCTCTCTCTCTCTCTCTCTCCATCTCTCTCCACCTGCCTCCCTTTCTCTTACATAATTATGTTGTTAGCTTGGTGTGTGTGTGACATAATTATTATGCTGTTCAAATTGTTTGTGCCATTTTGTTTACTCACCGTTAAAACAACAGCAACAACAGCAGCAACAACAACAATAAGAACAAGTGGAGCACAGCTCCATATGACAATTGGCTTTCATGCTTTGTTCCGCAGACAGTCAACTGGCAAATCGAAGTTTAAGTGCCCGCGTTACCATTGTTTTGCCAGCTCAACTTGTGCCTCCACCCACTCTCGCCCCCGCCTACCCTCCTGTGCCGCCATCATTCACTCGATAAACCTGCAAAAAAGAATTAAAAAAACTTCTATTCCGCTGTGCTCAGCTGTGTGCATTGTGTTCAACTTATGTCGGTTTGTCTGTCTGCACATCTTTTTAATTAATTTGACATAAATTGCAAGCAAGACACACACACACACACGCACACATGCGCCCAACTACTGTACGCACACACACACACACACACACATGCTCAGACACACAAACATTGGCATTCTTCTGACTTTTGTCTGCTTCGGCCAAAGACTTTTGCCAATTGCTGTCTGGCATGCTGACACAGTCTATGCTAAAAGTTTGCATTCTCACATTTGCTGCATTCCCACTGCATGTGTGCGTGTGGATGTGGATGTGTGCGTGTGTGTGCATAGTAAACTTTCAAGTTAGCTGCCAGGCAATTGCTTCAACTTTCAATTGCTACGATAGCAGCACAATGTCTAAAGGATATGAGGCAACTGTGGCGCCATCTAACGTCCAATTAGCCAATTAAGCGTAGGGCAAACACTTAATGTTTTTCTTTCTTCTTATTTTTGCAATAATTTTTGTATGTACTTTAAATAAATACAAGTTTCAATCAGTGTACGATTCCTATTGGAGTTGCTAGGTTTTTTCTAATAAGAAATACATTTCATTTCGATTTAAGCAGTCTGTTTTTTTTTTTTCAGTGCTTCAGAAAGTCAAGAATGTCCAACAATAAAGAATTTGTAATATATCCAAGTGTGTGTGTGTGCGTGTTGGAGTTGGGGTTGTGGGCCAATAATTATCTGCCTAGAATGGAGACGGCTTACTCTGTTAGGGCTCGGCCCCACTGTGGGAATTTGTGGCAGCTGCCGTGAATCAAACGAACCGAAACCGAACCGAACCGAAACGTTGGACAATTTGCTTTCGTTACCTTTGGCCAATGTTTTTTGGTTAACGCACAGTCGTCACTCTGTTCTGCTGCTGCTGCTACTGCTGCTGGTTTATTAATTATGTGACCCGTCTGCAATTGGGTGTGCGGACATTTGTCTATTTCACTCTCAGCTTGGCAGCGCCATCAATTCGAGTGCCCTTTGGGTTGGTTAAGATAATGATATGAGCAGCGAGAGAGAGATAAAGAGAGTGAGAGTGCGATATATTTATAGCTATATCTATATCTATAGATAGAGATAGAGGTAGAGATAGAGATAGAGATAGAGATAGAGATAGAGTTAGAGATAGAGATAGAGACAGAGATAGAGATCTAGAGATCTAGAGATCTAGAGATATAGAGATCTAGAGATCTAGAGATATAGAGATATAGAGATATAGAGATATAGAGATATAGAGATATAGAGATCTAGAGATCTAGAGATCTAGAGATCTAGAGATATAGAGATATAGAGATATAGAGATATAGAGATATAGAGATATAGAGATATAGAGATCTAGAGATATAGAGATATAGACATATAGAGAAATAGATATAGAGATATATAGAGATATAGAGATATAGACATATAGAGATATAGAGTTATAGAGATATAGATCTAGGGATATAGAGATATAGATATAGACATATAGAGATATAGAGGTATAGAGATATAGATCTCGAGATCTAGGGATATAGGGATATAGATATAGAGATATAGAGTTGGAGAGTTACAGATATAAATATATAAAGATATATTCAGATATTTCAATGTAAATATGAATTTCAATATGATATATATGTACCTAAGTACCTATCTGTCATGAAGCTCTCTTCCAAGATCTTTGAAATCAACTAAATCACATCATATATTCCTCGGCTCTCACAGCATTGTAAGTGCATTTGAATTTCGGCTTTCTTTTGCTTTCTTAACTCCATTCTGCTTTTCTTAATTTTTGGTCTTTTGGTCAAAAGTTGGCCTGAACTTTGGACTGTCATTGTTTTGCGCACTGAAGCGGCAGCCCTTTGCGTGTGGGCGTGCCAACTCGTCGTCATCATCATCATCATTATCATAATCATTGTTATATTTTGTGTGAAAGCTCTCCATCAGCTAGCTGCGTTTCATCGTGTCTTTCTTCTTGTTGTTTTCTTTTTTTCCCTCTTTTTTTTTTTTGAGTTTCTTTTTGCAAAATTTTTGGCTTTTTTTGTTTTTGTTTTTTTTTTTTTTGTTTGCTTTCAAATAGGCGTAGCGCAACCGTAAGCCCGTTTCTTTGCTAAATATTACTTAATTTCTGTTTTCATTTCATCTCTCTCTTTCTCTGTCGGGCTCTCTCTATCTCTCGCTCTCGCTTTTCACCGTTAATTGAACGGCAGCGAGGCGCTACAACATCATCGCTGATAAGCGCAATTGTAAACATTTGCCCATTAAACTCAATTGAAAATTGCTTTATATTGCCTCGTATATAAGTATGGCCGCCCCCGCCCCCTCCACGCCCCGTCCCCCTGTGGCATGCAGCACAACGGCAGTTAATGAAATGTAACTAACGACTTACAATAGGTGCGTGCATAACGAGGGCCTACTAAAACCTGGGGGAGATCGGTGGGTGCTGAGCGGTGGGCGAGGGGCGAGGGGTGGCAGCGGGGGCTGGGTGAAAATTACAATGTTATATAAGCATTTAGCAGGCAATTAAAAAAGGCGTTTTCTTTTTATGCGAAAGCCTATTTAAGTTTTAATGCCGCTGCGTTTAATTATAGTGCGTGTTTCATTCCACCGTTTCAGCTGCGGAGGCGGAGGGGTGGGGGAGCGAGGCACATGCCAATGTACTGAGGCCGCTTAGAGATGTTACAGAAAATTTCTTTTTCCAATTCAATCAAGCAAAAACTTTGGCCCAACTCTCAAATCTAAATCGAAATTGTTTTTGTTTTCCCTCCACATGATTGACAGCTGTTTGTGTTGGATATTTCGCGAGCTAAATTAATTTCATTACAAGTCGTGTTTTTGGCCAAGTTAAGCTTTCGAATTGTCCTAAACTACTTGAGGCTGTTTGAAGTTGGTTTGCATAGATGGCCCATGGGCACCTGGGCACCTGGTGGTCGCCTGGGCACCTGTAACTGAAATACACTTGGGTAGTTTTGCAGCTGCCACGCCCATTGGGGCAGAAATGTGTGTTAACTAAATGGGCGCCTGGGGGTGTCTATTCTAATTGTGTGTATTTTTATTTGCACTTCTTTTCTCTCTCGGTTGTTGTTGTTGCTGTTGCTGCTGTTGCTGTTGCTGCTTTGTTTGCCCACGGTGTTTTGCAATTTGCGCGTCAACTTACTTTATATATTTAATTTCAATTTATGCTACTTTTGTTCTGATACCCTGCACGTACGCAAGAGTGTCTAGTGTCATATACCCTAGTATAACAGTTTGGGCGGGGGATTGGTGTTATATAAATACAGCTGCTGATTGCTGGTTCTTGGTCCTTACCATGAATATGCTCTATAAGCCAGATGGAGCAAGCTTATTAAATATTACAGTTACATCTTGACTTAAATAAAATATTGAAGCAGTTGAAAAATTCGTTAGTGAATCTCAAATTATAGAATGAGTGTATTCAAGTCAGGCAACCATACAACTAATTTCCAAGAGGCTATTAACGAATACTTTAAGAATTATAGTTTTTTTATTAGTGTTGTCGAATATATGTAAAATATCGTATCGATGTTATTTTATTTTTTGAATAATATCAATATGATGCAACTTTAAAATATCAATATATAAAATATTTTTCGATTAAAAAAAAAACTTGTTCCAAAAAACCAGCATAATAAGAATAGGTATTTTTTTTATTTATATGAGATAAAGATCGCTTAAATCCAGTATTCGGTACTTAAAACTATCATAGTGCTTCTTTTCTCATATGCGATGTGTTTTTGTTTTTATTTCTTTAAGGCACAAATTACATTCGGATGTTCTATTTTTAAAGTCGTTTCAGCATATTCAATTTTTGAACTTTTCGCTTGGTTCACTTATCACTCAAATATATCAAAAATATCTTTGAAAAATATCCGATATGTTTTTACAAAAAAAGATCGACATACTCATATTTTGATATATTTTTGACAACCCTATTTTTTATTAAAAACTCGGAGCCTTTCAGGCTGGGTATCTTCTAGTCAGGCATAGAGCATTTTAGCTTCATTTTGTTGTTGTATCTTTTTAGTATTTATTCAAAATTTGATTGCGTTTAATTATAATTTATCATTATTCTTATTTTTTTTTTTTATAATATTATTATTATAATTTTTGTTTGTTATTTTTGCCATTTTCCCATTCCACTGAAACTTTTATTTTCTTGGCTTTCCTCTTGCCCAACGCATTTTATGTGCATTTGTGTTTTTGCGCCATTGCGCAAATATTTACTTCGCATAACGGTTGCCTTTTACAGCGCACTCACACACACACACACACACATACATACACTGCGACTTGTTTTCGTTTGCGTGCTCAAAAGTTCTCTTCTACTTCGCGCAGCAGCAGCAGCTTCACCTCTCTCCCCCAACCCCCCCGTCCGTGGAGCATCTCAATGACCTTTTCAATTAAGGCAAAATAAATTTAATTTTATTTCCTGCTGCTTGTTGTAGCAATGCATATCAGAGATAAATATACATATATAACCAAGTGATATATATCTATGTAAATCTAAATAATTGACATGCTTAAATTCAGCTTAAAAGTCGGAAATTTAATGCTAATTCTCAGCGCTTTGGTCTTGTTTCCTCTTCATTAGAAGAGCATTTACTCTCTATACGTTTTCCATTTAGTCACTCAATAGTTTTCATTGAATTTTCTTTTTCTCTGCGCAGAGCTTAGATCATTAGATAATTAAAAAAAAAAGAAAAAATAATACATATATAGTAAAAGAAAATTAAAAAGTGAAATCAAATGTAAATAAAATGAGTGAAGTCAGTCCAGTCGAGTTAACAGTTATATCAACTATAAAAGTAGCATGCAAAGAAAATTAATTTCTTTGAAAGGCTCCAAGATTCTTTTTTTTTTTTTTAAGCTTGAAATTTACATTGAGCTAAGTATAAATTATTTTTACTGTATATTTTTACTAGAAAAAAAAGAAGATTATTTCAGCTTTTTATTTTCCATTTCAATTCAAATTTTCAACTTGTTGGCATTTTGCAGGCAGTTTTCGCCTGGCATTTTCTTAAAGCCCATTCAAATCAGTCAATGCCTTCCATGTCTGTCTGCTTGGGCATGGACGTGAAATATTTTTATTTTGATTGATAAAAATATGAACAGCCCAGCAGCAAAGTTGACGTTGCCGTCGCTTGCTCTTCGGCTGCTGCTGCTGCTGTTGCTGCTTAATTGAGCATCAATTAAAAATGTCTCGCCTCATTTAATGTACGCTTAAAAGAAAGAAGGAAAAACTGAACAGAAACAGCAGCAGCCAGCACAGCAAGAGAAAGAGAAACAGCAGCAGCAACAGCAATATGCTTGCTCGTTATGAAAACTGATGCACACATTTATCAGTTGCTTACACTGTCAGTCAGTCAGGGAGCCGGGGAATCTGGGAGGGAGTCAGGGAGTCAGTCGGTCAAGCTGTCAATCAAAGAACGGGAGTCTCTGTCACCAATTAAGTCAGTCAATAAGTTAGCCAAAAAGTTGGTCAGTTGGTGAAGCAATCAGTCAATTCTAGATGAGATCAATCATTCAGTCAGGCGGCTCTTGTGTTGAAGCTAGCCAGTTAATCATTCACAGGGAGTAAATATGCCAAACTCTATCAGTCATTCAGGGCTTCCATCCATCAGTCAGTCTAGTAGTAAATGGTCAATTAGTCAAATCAATCAATTAGTCAAAGTCAATTAGTTACAAATTCAGTCAGTCAATCGGTGAGCTCGTTCGTCAATCGGATTGTAAATTTATCACATTCAGTCAGTCAATAACTCAGCTTGAGTCTCTCAATCAGCTCATCAGGGAAGCAGTAAATTGGTACATCAATCAGTCTGTAAGTCAGTTAGTCAATCAGTGAGCTCATTCATCAATCAGATTGTGAGTATATTACATTCAGTTAGTCAATAACTCATTTTGAGTCTGTCAATCAGCTCATCAGGGAAGCAGTAAATTGGTACATCAGTCAATCAATCGAGTCTGTAAGTCAATCAGTCATTATTATATTCGGTCAGTCAGTCAGAGTCTATACATCAGTCTGTCAGCTAGTTAGTCAGTCAACTTATTACGCAATCAATCAGCGTCAATCAAACTCGGTTATGAAGTCAATGGTCAATCAGGAAGTGAATGAGTCAGGTTATCAGCCAGTCTGGCAAACAGTCTGTCAGCCACATTATTGATCAATCAGTCGACTAGTCTATCGTTCAATCAGTCATTAGAAGTCACTCAAACTGCAGCAGTTAGTTAGCAAGTCAATCAGTCTCTCAGTAAGTCAAGTCAATCAATCAGTCTGTCAGTATATCAATCAGACATCGAGTTTGTAGTCAATTAGGCAATCAGTCAGTCCATCAGTCAATCAGAGCCAAACAGCCATCAGTGAGTCCGTTAGTCAATTACTTATTGAGAGTCAATCAAAATCACAGTGAGTAGCACTCAGTGAGTAGCAAATTGAAGCAAAAGTTCTTTCAATTTATCTCTTCATCTTCTTCCTCTCCTTCTCCTCTCTCTCTCTCTCTCTCTCACACTCTCTTTTCGTTGCATTTCATTGCTCGGCTGCCTGCCCATATGCATTTGTGGGTCGCGCTTTCAGTCTTTGCCCCGCTGGCGCACACCCAGCTATATCTGTATTTACTGTTCTTCTTCTGCTTCTCCTGCTACTTTTTTTTTTGTTGTCTTCTTCTGCATTTTCATGGCTTGACGCATAAGACCAATCCTCGGTATCAGTTTACCAGTTTGCCAATCCAATGATACCATATTGTTGTTCTTTAATTGTGCAACTGTGATGAGTCATTTGTGCTGCGTGTGATGTTTGGGCTGGGTGGTTGGGTGGTTGGGTGGTTGGGTGGTTGCGCGGTTGCTTGATGTATGTGTGATTGATGGTTACTGCTGCCAAGCAACCGAATATCAAGTCTCTTACCCTTCGTTAACAATTCTGCAATTAAAGTGTGAATGCAAATGTAGCAAAACTCCATTGCAAATACGATCTATATATATATGTATATATAGAGTGAGAGACATATATATTCATATATTTATATACATACATATAGTTTGCCTAGCAGATTATGTTTGATGGGATGCATGCAGAAATGCCGTAATTGACTTTAATTAAGGGCGCACAACTCGATTGGGTTTGACACCATGTTAAAGTGCTGGTTAAATTTTGACAGCCACCAACTTTGGTATTTCTCACTCTATCTTTCCATCTCCCTCCCGCCCTCTTTCTCTCTCTCTCTCTGGCGCTGCGTCTTGTGCTTAATCAATTTCACTTTTGTTTGCACACTGGACACCCGGGGCTCTGCCACGACGACATCGATCACAGAGGGCTGATCTTTAACCCAACCCACTTACATGCATAATGCGTCGCCAGACATAAGGAATGCAGGGCTATGCACATATACATTTGTATAAGTGCATGTGTGTGTGTGTGTGTGTGTGTGAGGCCCAAGTCCAAATGAAAATACGAGTAATTACAAGAGACATAATATAAATGCCAAGCGGCGCGCATAAATCAGATTACGATGCAATGCCCCCCCCCGCCCCCCCCCTGCTCCTGCTCTCGCCATGCAACGCCTTTAAAAAATTTTAAAAGTAAAGTCAAGCTTGGGCCATAATTAAGAGTGCATATAGAACAGATAGTTGAGTTGAGAGGGCAATGGGACGAACTCCGCCTCCTCTATCTCCTCCCTCTCCTCCTTCTCCTCCTCCTCTGCACCAGGCTGCGTATTAGTTGAACTCGTCGGCGTTCGCACATGTGTTTGACACATAAAATGCGAGCTGAAGAGCATAAAACATTATGAAATACAGATATAAATACATATATATATACATATATATATATATATATGTACATGTATATGATATATCAAAAGGGCTGGCCGCATGCTTGGCGGCAAGAATTAAGAAATTTTGTTGTAAAAACCACACATGTGTCATAGTCTCCCATCTCCCTCACTCTTCATCTCTCTCTCTCGCTCTTGGCTCTAACATCAAAAGGAAATCGTGCACTTGTAGTTGGCCAAAAGATATTCAGCCAAAAGGCGCATAAACACAGCAAAAGGAAAAAAAAAAAAACACCAACATTTATTTATGGCGTTTTGAGCTAAATAATGAAGTGAGCAAACTGAGCTGAAGCAACTGCCAAACAAGGTATACAACTGCATAAGCTCTAGGCAGCAAAAAGGGAAAAGGTGAAAAAAGAAGAAGAAGAAGCAGAAGCATTTAAGACATCAAATTAAAATGTTGAATGCTCTTAGGTTGAGGGACTTTGAAAGTTGTTGAAGACTTCTCTATCCGGATAAGAAGAAGAAGAAGAATCTGATGGCATAGTTATATATTGAGGAGTATATAGTATATATGCGTATCTATATAAGAACTTATCAAGTATTCTAAAATTGTTATTATATTTCTCCCTGCAATTAACGTGCTTTTCACTTAGACTTGCTGTTAAAGTTAAAGAGCATTTACTATACAATCTATATGATATTTGAGGCATATCAGTTAAATAATATTGAAACTTATCTAAGAACTCCAAGTATTTATGTCACTTTCTGTTATTCATTTACTTTTCGCTTTAACTTTTTTATAAAATTGTTAAATATAAATGCATATAAAAATAAATGCATATATATTTGTGAATCTGTATGATATATGAGGCATATTAATGATATACGCTCTGTGCGAGCTTATCTAAAAAATCGATTTATGTTTCTTGCTGGATGTGAAAGGACTCTCGCCTATTTAACAAATATTACAGACTGTATATCACTTATATCTCCACATTATACGATCTAGTTGATGGCTTATCTGAAATGCTTCTCTCTGCAATTCATATGCCTTTCGCATACACTTGTTTATAAAATAATAAGACCTTTGGGCAGGGCATCGAAAAGCAAAAAAATGAAGAGAAGAAGAGAAGCGTAGGTCAACCAAATTTAGCTTAGGGCACGCCTTCAGCTATAATATGCTTGTCTGTGTGTGTGCGTGGGTGCGCACGTGTACATATATGTGTGTATGTGTGTGTGTGTTGCTGTTATATTTTGTATCATCTGTGAAAGCGCAGCTAACCTCAAATGGTTGCCCGCTGTTTGACTCGAGGCTGCCTGACTTCTTTTGCGCTGCGCCCTTAACTTTGCTTAGAGTGTGTGTGTGAGTGCGTAAGTGTGTGTGAGCGTGTGCATTGTAGCGTACTTCCTGGTTGTATGGCAGGGGAAGTTAGTGACGTGCTCCTGTTTGTTAATGAAAAAAAAAAAGAAGAAGCGAAAAGGAGAAATATACATATTTACACAGGCATATAGATACTAACACACACATATATATATGTGTGTGAAACATATACATTTATGAAAAAAGAAAGGGATAAGGAGAAGGAAGGAGGTGGTTTAAGAAGTAGTAGAAGTTGGCAAAATAAAAATAAAAAAAAAATAAAACGCAGCACAGAACACGGAAGCAGCGCCCATCGCTCGTTCCCAGCGTCAACATTGAAACTGTTTGTTTGCTTAGATGGTTGCTTGATGACGGGTCGAGCAGACGAGCAGACGAGCAGACGAGCTGCTGCTGCTACAACTCGTCCTCCTCCTCCTCCTCCTCCTCCTCCTCCTCCTCCTCCTCGTTCACTCCTCTTCATGTTGTTGTGGAACGCACAACTATTTGCTACATTTTTGCGCTGCTTGTCGAAATTATATTGGCAACGCGCATCGAAACGTGTTTGCACCATTTGTGGCAAGCAGTTACGTAGCGCGCTGTTGCGCGAATAATGCCACATGACCATAGCTGACAACAAATAAACAAAGCTGCAGCTGGCCCATAGATGGCATCCAGAACTTGCCAACTGAACTGAACTGAACTGAACTGAACTGAGCTGAGTTGAGTTGAGCTGAGCTGGACAACAGCAACAGCAACAGCAACAGTAACCGCGTTGTCTGACCACGCATGAGCCGCACTTTGATTGCAGCAAATGTTGCTCTTAGTCGAAGAAGAACCAAACATGCCGAAGCTGCAGCTGTAGACATATTAAATACATATATGAATTGTGTCCAAGCAGTTGTAATTAATATGAACAGGCGGTATAAGAGTGCGTGACATACACTGGACGAAAGAGTGGAGTAAGAAGAGAGAGAGGGCCTTGGGAAAGTGTGTGTAAGCGACAGAAAAACAACATGGAGCATACGTCATCTTGATTAGGATGATGGGCTGAGTCAATCCAAATCAGAATCTGCTCGTATGTATTAAAGCGTCGAACTGAAATGCGATGAGAGGAGCTATGAGAGAAGTAGCTCTTACAGGTTCCGAGAACGATGCGTTCGTATTTATTGACAGAGACACAGGGGTAGATCATCTCAGCTCCAGATCTATTCTATATATAGCACAAGCAGGTCAATTTTATCTCAGGCACTCAATATATAGTTCCAATTCAATGCAATCGATTATAAGCGAATATAAAGTTGCAGTTATTATTTTTCATCTGGAATATACTTATTTCGAGCGAGAACTTTCAAATTTTGCATTCAATCTATATTGAAAAAAACTTAGATTTCAAAACTATATTTTACATAGTGTTTAAACTCTTAGAGAAACAAAAAATAGAAGTTAAGAAAAATAAAAAAAAAATAAAATTAAAACAAATAAAATTAAAAAATAATTTAAAAAAAAAAACAAATAAAGGATAAAAAATAATGAAAAAAAAAACCAATAAGGAATAAAAATAAGTCGATAAAAATAAAATATAAAAAATTCAATTAATAAATGAATTAATAATTATTCAAAACTCAGAAGTATGTGTTAAAAAATTATAATAATAATATACAAATTCTTATAAAACAATAAAAATAACAAATAAATATTCTATTCTATTCTAAATAAATAGTTAAAAATAATAAAAAAAATACTTAAATTATTTTTTTTTAAATAAAAAAAAAAAATGTAAACGACTTCCTATATGCATCTACCGTTATTTCGATATGTTCAATATTTTGAATTAGTAATTTTTCTAAATCGCTTTTAAATAAATTTTCCGTAGGGAAATCCATTTATTCTAAATTGCCGTCTATACAGTAGCATATATCATATCACCGATAATAAATACTGCAGAAGCAACAATGGCCAATTGCATTTATTAAGGTTAGCGTGTGATCAGATAGATATCGATTGGTATTCATAGCTAGATAACAATTCAGGGTATTTGTAGGCACATCCAACTGCAGCTTAGTTGCAATTAAATCAATCGATAGTTCGGCCTTTGTGCAGGCTGATAGATATGAATTCCAAGTGCATACGTTTGCAATAGTTTTTCGTTCAGTGTAGCTGCCTGCACGTTTTGAGCAATATTTCCTCTGTGGGCAAACGAAAGTTCCTGAACTGTGGGCCATTTTAATTGATATGATGGAGTCTGATTAAAAATTCGCTGGAAAATAAGCGTTGCCTCTGCAGAGAGCCTCAATTAAATACAGCACAAAGAGCAACAAAATATGTACAAAAAAAAAAAAAAAAAAAAAAAAAAAAACAAAAACAAAAAAGAAGAGAACAGTGTAGAGAAAAAGAGAAAGAAATAAACAAACGATTTCTTCTGTTTGCTGCCCAACTTCAGTTGAAAGGCAAACAGGAAGTTCATATTTAAAATAAGAACAAACTGAGGCACGCACACACCAAAATGCGAGGCCCACACACACACACACACAGACACACAGAGAGACACACATGCCTATTGAGTGCGGCCAAAGAGATAGAGAGAGTGAGATAGAGTGAGGGGGCGACGTGTGCGACAGAGTTTACAACCAATTAGCATAAAGCCCTTTGACTTTCGGCCGACAGCATTGACGATGACGTCGTCGGCCTCAGCTACTCATCAGTGGCCCCACTGCCACGCCCATGGCAAAGAGGGGCGGCCAGCTACTGTCTGGTAATTGATTGTTGTTTCTTTTTTCTTCTTCTTTTTTTTATTGCGCATTTCTATGCTTTATTGCCCAAGCATTGCATCGCATACCCTGTATAATTTGAATTGAGCGTGTTTGTTCTTGCCGTTGGCTTTGCTTTTAATTGATTTTATATACCCTGTACTTAACTTGGTCTTGTTTTGATGTTAGCTTGGAATGTTTTTAGCCATCGATTTTTAGCGTTTATTATTATTTGTTTCATTTAACCTTTACTTTTGTCATATACCCTATAATATATCCGATTTTTTGTTGATTTTCTTGAGAAGCAAACTTTACTTTAATATTTCATGGCCAATCACTTTTGAGGCTTTGCTCATATATCCTGTACTTTGCTTTCATTTAGAGAATGTTTTTAAAAGAATTTTAGCTTGAAGGAATCTTAAGCAATCGATTTCCATCTATACCCTGCACTTTTCCCTTATGCTGTTTGGCTCTTTGTCTATATTCTTTGCTCAACATCTTTTGTTGTCTTATTTCTTTTTCTCAATATATTTTTTCCCCTCATTGCCAACTCCTGCTATTGCTGCTGCTGCTGCTGCTGCTGCTGCTGCTGCTGCTGCTGTTGCTTAAATGCATTTAAAAGTCATTAGACGCAGGCCTTTGGGTGTAGCCGCTGCAGCTTCTTGCGATCAAACACGCCCATCGGACCAACATAGACTGTCGTTAATTGTCGTTCAGCTCGAGTACATGTGCAGTGCACACACACACACATACACATACTATACACTATATATGAACGTGAGAGCCTTTTGTGTATTGTTTTTCTGTCCGTTCAGAATATAAACAAAAAGAGTATTGGTCTTATATACAGTACCGAGCAAAAATGAGTGAATGTTTCACAACTTTGACTTTCATCACGCATAAAAATTAAACCATACAAGCAAATTAAGATTTTGTTTTTTATACTTGTTTATTAGTTTGTTTTTAACAAATAGAAAAAGTTGCAACGCTAAATCAGCTAAACTCAATTAATGAAAAATAAAAAACCAAAAAAATCCACATAAACTCAATTTTGCACGTTTCATAATTGCCAATACTTTGGCTCTTCTACTTCTCTTCTCAGCCGAAATCATCCAGATTTCCCCATAACTTAGCTCCTTGGGTATTCTTCTTAGTCGTAGATTGATCATGTAGATTTACCGTTATCTTAGTCCTTTTAATATTCTTATTTGTAAAGCGATTTGAAGCACATTTTCTTTTCGCAACAAATTTAAAATAATTGGTGAAATATAATTTTAAAGTGTGGAAAATTTCAGTCGACATTGAAAATAGTGGTGTGTGCCTGACCGGGAAGGGATTTCCTTCGCTTATTATTGCCGAAAAGCTTTGAATCAGCCGAAATTTGACTCCGAAAACTCAAGTCAAAGGTTGCAAAAAACTGTTCTCGGGCTCTGATGCTCGCCTAATGATGTCGAAAATTAAGAAAAACAAGCTGCTAGCACCAAAGGGTGTTTCTCTAGTAATTAATAAAAATGTTAGCAAATGGACTGCTAGAAGAGAAATTTGTGGCTTCGGATATGTATCATTCGTTAAAAAACAAACCTGCATTGTCCGAAAAAAATGTGAAGGCGCGTTTGAAATTTGCAAGGGATCACAAAAACTGGAGCATTTATGATTGGAAACGAGTTGTTTGGTCAGATGAATTAAAATTTAACCGTTTCCAATCATATGGAAAGCAATATTGCTGGTGCAGACCTGGGGAATGCATTCAACGACATCATGTAAAGGAAATCGTCAAACATGGCTGCGGCAGCATTATTGTTTGGGGATGCTTCTCTTGGTAGAACGTTGATCCTCTACATAGAGGAAGGATTATATGAATATTCTTCAAACCCATCTTCCCAAATTCACTGATAAATGTGCGTGTCCCCACAGAGAAAGGGTTTTTAACAAGATGGCGATCCAAAACATACTGTAAAGATTATTTAGGAATGGATAGGAAAGCAGAATTTTAAGCTAATTTTCACTCCATACATATAGAGTCTATATATAAATCCTATCCCGACTTCAATCCTATTGAAAATCTGTGTTCAATAGTGAAAAGACGGCTGGGACAGTATGATGCAGCCCCAACGAACATTGACAGCTTATGGGAGCGCGTAGAAGCGGAGTGGAGCCAATTTCCGAAAGAAATGATTCAAAGTTTGGCTGAGAGCATGCCAAAAATAGTCAACAAAATTATTGCTAATAAGGGTTTTGGACTAAATATTAAAAATGTTTAGTTTTTTTTAGTTTTTAGTAGTTTTTTTTTAAACGTGCAAAATTGAGTTTATGTGGATTTTTTCGGTTTTTTATTTCTAATTTTTTGAATTTTGCTAATTTAGCCTTGCAACTTTTTTGTATTTGTTAAGAATACACTAATAAACAAACACACAAAAAAATTTGTTGATTTGCTGGTATGGTTTAATTTTTATGCGTGATGAAAGTCAAAGTTCTGTAACATTCACTCATTTTTGCTCGGTACTGTATATACTTGATATGCGCTTTTCTGCTAAGACATCGTGAGATCTCTAGTTGGACCTATAGAAATATGCAAATATGTATATAAGACTTATTCTTCTTTGACACTTTAAATGGGTATTATACAGTCAGTTACGCCCACTTGCAATTGCTGTTGTATTTTCTCATGCTTCTTCTTGTTGTTTTACTTTTGTTCTGCATCGCTTCAGCTGCTCCTTGTGCATAATTATGTCCATTAGCGTAGCTCGGAGCCGCTGCTCGGCAGTTGTTGGCTATTTGCTTGAATTGTCTTAACACGTCTTTGGCACAACTTCAAAATAAATAGGTTAGCTGCACGCAATCTACACACACCTACACACACACACACACGCACCGTACATGTAAGCAATCAATAAAGGCAACAAAATATATTGTTGAAATGAACATAAACAGCGCACAACATTCCTTATAGACGACGCCGTCGACGAGCAACGGATGAGAAATCAGCCAAACATATGCACATAATTTCATTTGCCATACACAGTTTGCAAATTTTTGCATATTTTACCCTGGCTGCGGCCTATTTATATAGCCGAGTCGTGCGTCTGGGCAATGAAACCCCGATGCCCCGCCGCCACACCGCCATGCCGCCCATCTGCCAATCGGCGGGTGGGCGTGTCGTTAGAGCACTTAACACGCAATACCCCCAGCCACAGCCACCGCCACCGCCAGAGCAGCCTTCGACCTTCGGACTTCAATCAAAATGCCCAGCAGCAGCTGGCTGAAAGAAAGGGTGCTGGATGCGCTGGGCCAGACTCTGAGCCACTCGAAAGCAGCGAAGCCGTCCCTTAACACTTTCATTTCTTAAATTATAAATATTGGCATGAAAGTGTTTGGAAGTAGATGGAGCATTGGCTTAGATTCGAAATGGATGGCTACATTAGGATTAGGTAGGTTAGGTAGTTGAGGCTATGAAGTAAATTGAAATATGGAGATTTACGGTATATAAAGAATTAAAGGCTTAGTGCTATAGAGAGTTAGAGACTTTGAATTGTAGGAATAGAAACTGAGAGATATAGGGATTTATAAAGGGATAGATATATGGAAATGAAGATATATAGATATGTAGATAGATATCTGGCTATGAAGATAGACAGATATATGTATATATATATATATATCTAGATATGAAGACATAGATATCTGGATATGAAGATATTCAGATATATAGATATATAGATACATAGATACATAGATACATAGATATATAGATATGGATATTTAGATAAATAGATATTTGAATATAGATATATAGATAGATATATACGTATTCTTCCATGATAAAAATCTACTTCGACTGATGCTTCCAATGTGTTACGCCATTAATCGATCTAACGACTCTGTCAAAAGATACAGGGTTGCCAGATAGGCTCGTCGAATGTGGACAGCCCTGTATAGATCAATGTAGACACAAATCTTATAATTTTAAGGTCCAACTATGAATACCTAACTAAAATTGCTTTATCAATAAATGAAATTTCTTAGAATTTCAGATACCTAATATCTCGGTTCTTCTCTATCTACTTGACCTTTAAAAAGTCTCTCAAGCTTTGAATAATTTAATTCTACAATTTTGTTTCAGAGTTCATGAATGAAAGTGTTGGTTTTTAAAGTCCATAGGGCTTAATATCTATATATAGAACACTTTTGAGCATGGAAACGGGGAAAATATTCATATAAATTCAGTTGTGCTCATAAAAATAGTAGAGCTGCGCTATAAAAACAATAATAAATACACAAATTTCCGCTCTCAGTCAGGAGTATAATCTCAGGCCCTAAAGCGCACTTGTTTATGGCAACATCTAAATTAGGAACAAAATATGTGAATCTTGATATTTATTTTCATTAAAATCTTGTGTTTATTCCAAACTTTTATTGTCCAAGATTTAGTGTTTGCCTGAGACCAAACCCTATTTCTATGCATCGCGAGAAGTATTTCATTTTCATGCAAATTGTTATCTATTTGATTCGTTTATTATTGTTGTTCCTTATGCATGTCACTATATCAAACAAGGTGTTTGTTATTATTATTTATATTGACTTTGATATTTGTAAAAAGGTAAAGAATTTCATTAAATTTCGCGTTTGGGCGCGTTTTGAATATGTCTCGTTGCAAATGGATTTTGATTACGTTTCGCATAGCTTTAGCTGTTTTTCAGAGTTTGCAACAGAAGGGCGCTGCTGACTTGTTAAATGCGTCTGGCCCATTGTGTGTCAATATGGCAAGGGAGAACAAGCAGAAGAAGAAGAAGAAGTTGAAGTCGAAGCAGGAGTAGAACAAAAATGCTTTATTTATTTTGAACATTGATCGACAAACAGCTAAAAGTTTTATGTCATGTACACAAACACATACGCACACACACAGGTACACTCAGACACACACTCTGCTGATAACCCCTTCTACATGGCATGTCAGACAGACAGACAGACAGACCCCCTTCATTCGCTCCACCTTCCCTCCCACACCGCACCCCTACTCCACACTGTGCCGCCATCAAATCGCAATCCACTTCGCAAGACATTGGCGCAGTCGCGTGTGCCGCGCCTGTCACATTTTATTTGATTTTGTATTTTTATCTCGGGCGGTGGTGCTCGACTCTCTCAACAGGGGCGATTCCCTCTGATTCAGATACAATGTGCTGCTACATAATTCACGCAGCATCGCTTCTCTATCTATGTGTGTGCATGTGTGTGTGTGTGTGTGTGTGTTGGCTTTTGACACTCGTGCTGAATAAACAATAACAACAGGAGACAAGCAACAACATGGCAAACAACAAAACAATTTGCTGCTCAAAGATTTCTCAAGCACATGCTACTATAGGAGCCAACCACCGCCCACCGCCCACTGCCCAGCACACTCCCTCGTTGTCAGCTGCCTTGCTCTCTCTCTCTCTCTTCTAAAATGCGCAACATTTCATTGTTTATTTGTCAGCCGAAAAGTCTCCTCCTTTTTTTTTTTTTTTTTTTCAACTGAGGCAGTTGATGGCCAATTTCAGGCGCTAAATGTTTGACAGCTTCCCTTCAAAGACATTAGACACACACACACACACACACACACACATACTCATACTCCCCCATAGGCACACAGACACACACCAATATGCGTGTTTTATTGCTGCCGCCGCTTGTAGACGCACATTTTGTCGCATTTAATTAGCCAGATAGCACGCGACAACAACAACATCGTTTGCGGCAGTTCATCATCAACATAAACAACGAGGGAATTGTTATTGTTTATGATGACATGATGAAAAACAAAAAGGAAAACAGAAAAACGGAAAACAAGGAAAAGAAACAACAACAAGCAACAAGAAATTAGAAATACGAAATGAAGCTATAAATAAAATGCATGTGAAAAGTCTTTTACTTCGTTTTCGATGAAAATCCACTTTAATAAATCAAATGATTTAAGAGCGATTTTACCTTAAAGCAGCTGAGCTCGATAAACTTAATTCTGTCTATATTTATCTATATTATTTTATTACCATAATAATGGTATCATATTATTATTATATTAAAAATTTATTAAATTATGTTTTGCATTTCTCATTTTAGGTAAGTCCTACAATCTATCTAGTGGAATGCTCAATGCTGATTTCAATGGTAAATTTTTTAAATTTGTTTAACATATATGAGAAACGAAAAATATTGAATTTTCGTGCTAAAAATTTAAAGATTATATTTTTTAAATATTTAAAAATATGATGCCCAAGAAATACCTCTTAATTAGATTAAGTTGTTCAAATTGAAATAATTTCAAGCAGATAAAAATTATATAACTATTTATTATTAATATATGTTTATTATTAATATATAATATATAACGCGAATCTATTAAAAATTAGGAAATTCAGGGAATATTGGCTTTGTGATTATCGATTTCTCTGATTGCAATTTCGGAATTTTTTATGGCTCTGTTTCAGCTAATGATAAAAATAGTTCAACTATATAATATATCTCTTGGCTCTGTTGCTCTATTTTGTTGAAACTGAAATGCAATTAATTTTTGTATTTTAAAGGCATTTTCTTATTTTGTTTTTAGTCAATTTCTATTTGAATTATTATTGCTGTTTTTTCTGGATTCTGTGGCGCTTTTGCTGCTCATTTCATCGCTGCCAAGTGCTGCTTTATTATTAGCTCGCGGGACAAAGCCAAATACCTTTGTCAGCAGAAGCGAATTCCACAAATATTGGCTTTAGTTTATTAAATTCGATTGCTGCTCTTATTATAAGCGCATTCATTTATCTGTTTGGCTCCCGGGCAATCCGTTTCCATAAATAAATACGAGCATTTTACATATTACATCCGTTTGTATTAACTGAGAAATTGCATTTAATCAAAAGTGCGAACAACTTTTATTTCAACAAATAAATGCAATTCGCTAACAGAGAGAAAGAGAGAGAGAGAGAGTGAGAGAGAGAGAGGGCTCTGTGTGGTCCTTTGGCTGAATTGTTGACAAAGCGTTTGAAATGCAGAGCAGCGCAAAGAGTTTTTATTGAGTCAGTTAATTAAAAATGAAAGTTAAAAGGCAAAAGAAATATATTGCAATAAATCATATAGATTATCGGGCAGAATCAGCAGCTGAGTTGATTAAGCCATGTTCAGCTACTCGTCTAACGGAAGCTGAAGTCCCTAGCCGAATAGATTTCCCTATAGTTTGCCTCAGTGAGTCGTATTTATGTTTTGGTTTATACTATAAATGGAGTAATTTACATATATCTGGGGTGTTGCAAGAGCTACAGTTATCACAATTGGTTGCATACATATGTACATATGCAACTACGGGAAACTGCTGGATGGTCACTCTTTAGAAAAGATCTTACCAAATCTCTGGCTTACATTAACTGAAATTTGCTTACGAAGTTTTAAGCGTATGATTAACGCTATCAAAAGTCCATTGTAAGTTTGGGTAAATGCTAGTTGGCCAATCTATATAAGGTACTCTTACTTGTCTCGAGGTGTTGTTTTAATATTTTCAAATATATGCATAGAGAGCTTTTGCAGGTCTCTAAGAACACCTTTTTGAGCTAGGGTGTTGCCTAGTCGTTCACTCCCTATGCCACTCTTAATTGGTTCGAGCTTCGACGGATTTTCTTAATATATATGTGCCTTATATTCCCTTGTGTACGAAATAGTATAGCAAGTTCTCCACCAAACCCTCAAGGAAAAGTCTTTAAAACGTAGGGTATATTCTAGTCGGTCACTGCTCCGATATTTTGTATCATTTGAAAGTGCTTTTCAACTTATTATAACGTATTATAACTCTGCATATCATCCTTAAAAAAACAAGGCAATAAAGATTAGGGTATCTACTCGTCAATTATTACCTAACACACGCAATATCTTTGCTCCCCTACTCTCTATATTCCCCATATGTCATTGGTCACAAATCAGTGTAAATTCTTTTTAATATTTGTCATTTAACACTTGAGCCAAACATAATTTTTGTTTGTGACAAAGTCGCCCACCTCGAACCCCATGTCAAGGACCTATCGTAGGCTTCTTCCTTCTGTTTTTCAATTAGGTAATTGATTGTGCCTTAAACAAAGTAAAGAACCCACCCGAAGCATATACACCCAATCGATGAGAGTTAATTAATTTGAGTTCGAGTTTTCGAACGGCTCGAGCAACCCATCAAATTTTATGTATTTAGAAACGAGCAGCATAAACTATGCCAAGTCCCTTGTTACACCTTCGACAAGCGCCACAAAAACGAATATGATGTTATGTATGTATATGTATATATATATATATATATATATATGTCTGAGCGAGCTAAGCCCCAAGTCAATGTCAAAATGTCAGGCTTGGGTCTTGGGGCCTAAGAACTTGCCACGAGGACCTCGCTGGCCCTTTACCTTCACTGTCTTTGTGCGCCGTTTAATAATCAAACATCTAACAGACGCACGCACACTCACACACATACACAATCTCTCTCTGTGTGTGTGTGTAGCCAACGTTGCTGGCAACCGTTTTTCAATGTCAATGCACAGTTAAATTTAAGGCACGCTAATTGGCAACAGGGCTGCACGATAAATCACATGGCCAAAAGAAATCACGTCCTGCCATGAAAACGCGGCGTGGCAGCAGCAGCAGCCTAGAGATTTATATAGAATAATTCACTAAATATTAATTTGAATTATGTTCACTGTATATGCACGGCTCTAAAAGCTGCCCAAAAGATTTTGGCCAGATGATTGAAAAAAGAAAAAATCGAAAATCGAAAGTCGAACTCAGAAATTCTTATCTAATGTGATACTGATGTGAACTAGAACTTGCCTGATTAAGCATGATTGTGCTTGATCCTTTAGTTTGCAGTAAACTCTATCCCAAAAGGTTTTAGCCAGAGAATTGAAATCGCTTTTCACGCTGTGGAATAAAAATCGAAGTCCAATTCAGGGATTCCTTCAAATATGGTTTTAAAAGACTTCAAGCATGCTTATCTAGAACATGCTTGATTATGCTTTGTCCCTTGATTATGCTTGATCCTTTAGCCTCTATAACCTCAGCTCTCTTCCAAATGGCTCTAATTAAACCAGAAGATTTTAGCCAGACAATTGAATGATGACAAGTCGAAAGTCGAACTCAGGATTGCTTATCAAGTGTGATACTGAGGGAGTTCAAGCTGGATAAGCTAGAGCTTGCTTGTTTATGAAAGATTGTGCTTGATCCTTTAGTTTTCAGAAAGTTCTCTTCCAAAAGGTTTTAATTAAACTGAAAGTAGAACTCAGGAATTCGTATCAAATATTATAGGGAAAGAATTCAAGCATGATAAGCTAGAACCTGCTTGATTATATCTCATTTTGGTTGATCCTTTAGCTTTCTATAAGCTCTTTCCCAAATAGCTCTGATTTACCCAAATTGAATTCACCTCACGCTGATGAGAAATCGAAAGACGAATTATGGAATACTTATCAGATATTATACTGAGAGATATGATACCTAGAACATGCTTGATTTATGGATCCTTTAGCTTACTCTCTTTCTACTAGCTCGACTGAGCCCAAATTGAATTCGCTTCACGCTGACGAATAAAACTTCGTATCAAATATGATATAGTGTAAGAACTATTCTGAGCTTGCTTGATTATGTATGTATGCAACAGCTTGATTCTTTGGCCTTCTATAAGCTCTCTCTCTCTGTCTTTCTCTTTCGCTGTCTCTTTCTAATGGTTGATCAATCACTTGCGGCTCGCCGGTTGGAATGTTAATCACAGGATTTCGGATTAGGCAGGCGCTCGTTGGCTAATTAGCAAAACCAATTTGTATGCCGCGACCTAGGTGGTTACGCGTTGAGTTGGCTTTCAGGCGGTCGATAGGCGATGGGCGGTGGGTGTGGCATGGCGTGGTGCCGCGTGGCGTGGCGCGGCGCGTCGCTGCTTGAGACAGCGGAAAAACTAATTTTCAAAGTCAATGTCGCGAATGCTGGCATTTAGCAGGCGTCGCGGAAAGTGTTTGAAAATTTGTTGTTGTTGTCGTTGCTGCTGCTGTTGTTGTTGTTGTTGTTGTTGTTGAGTGTGTAAAGTTTTCATTATATATTCAGGGCAAAGCACAGGCACACATCTAAGCATAAAACCCGATTTACATGCCCACACACAAAGAGCGTGGGAGAGGGCGTCAGACAGGGAGGGAGATTGAGAGAGGGAAAGAGACAGAGACAGGGAGCTAGTGAATGAAAGAGAGAGTGAAAGTGTGTGTTGGGAATTTGGTGTTAGAAGCTCGCTGGGAAACTTTTCGACTTTTCCGTGTGCAAAATTCAATCAGCAACAACAACAACAATCAGCAACACACACACACACACACACACACATACACACACACACACATGCACACTCATATACATATTGACTAAGCTGGCATGTGGCTACACACTCACACACGCACACACACCAGACGTGTTGATTTGACTGAAGTATGTGTGTGTGTGTGTGTGTGTGTGAGTGTGTGTATGTTTTTTTACTCTGTTTGTTTTTTCTAGTATGGAAATCATTTTCATTTCCCAATGCTGGGCAAAAAAGCAAAAAATTTGATGAATGAAATTTCCATTGCTAAGTTCTTAATATGCATGCATGTGTGTGTGTGTGTGTGTGTGTGTGCTTGTGTCTGTCTGTGTGTGTATAATTGATATGCATTCATCTTATTTGAAATTGACAAGCGGCTTGCCATTATTGCCATTGCTCTTTTTGCTGTTGCTCTCCTCGGTTGTTGTTGTTGTTTTTGTCATTGCATTTAATTTGCAGCAATGGTCATTAAAAAGTTTGTACATCGCAATCATTAATACAGCTGGGAACCAGCGACCCCTCTTCTCGCCTCCCACACCCTCGGCCACACGCTGCTCCTATTTTATTTATCCATCAATCCATTTTGGCTAACTATTCATCAGTCCATTTGAATGTAAATGAATTAGCTGGTTTTATACAGAATCCACTTTTGAAAGCCCTCTTCAGCTTAGCTCGCGTTAATTATTTTATTTCATTTTTATTTTGTGTTGCATTCCATCATGTGGATATACCCTATAGCTGCTAACGCTGGAATTAAATGATATAATAATTTTATGATTTTTTTTTTTTTTTCAAATTCTATATATATATTTCACATATAAACATTATTTAAAAAATTTGTATAAATCTACCTTACACGGTATCCAGTAGTCGATCAACATTTGAGCTAGTGAACTGTTAGCTACAAATTAAATACATGCTAAAATGCCTGCAGCCTTAATGGAAAATATTTTTAAATGAATTTTTATAGTAATTGTACAAGTGGTGAATCATTTCAATTGCTTTTTGCTCACTCAAGAGCTAAGGCTCAGCTGGCGTGGGCGTGGGCGTGGGCGTGGCGTTGCCCCTGAGCAATGCATTTGCAAATGGCTTAAAGTTGTTGTATTTCAATTGAATGCTGAATTGCAATTTAAGGAGATTTTTATTTGCCCAACTGTGTTGACCCACAATCTTAACGGACACTGACAATGCGAGCAACAACAACAACAACATTGGGAGTACTTGTGATAACTGTGAAAAGGTAATAGCTCTCAATATAGGGGCACCTGCTTGAGCTTTGACAGGATATACGAGCCGAGCACCCCCATGCTTCTGCATCAGAGCATTACAAGTTCGTTACACGCTCAACGAATCATCGATTCATCGATGGGCGTGGCCAGCTAATTTGCTCGCCAGCATTGAGAGTGGCTCCAATGGAGACACAGAATCACTTCCATGAGTTTCTTGTGAGAGGCAAAGAAATATAGTAAATATATACAAATATATACAAATATATATGCATAAGTATATATAGATATATATGTATATATATATACATTACCAGCACTATTCATTAACAATTAAAAGTTCACGTTTGGCGTGTCGGAAAACAACAGCTGAATCGGCTTTGTGTGTTTTGTTTAGGGTTTTTCTTGCTTTAATCATTGCAACAATATCAAATATGAAGCACATTCGAGCTTAACTGACTGCAGAATGCTCGCTCAACGTAGAGATTAAGCTATAAATAGATTTAAGTATTATCGAGTATACAGTATATGCAGCATCTGCAGAGTCAACTATTACGAGCTCGATGCAAACTCTGCTGAAAGTTTCTATCGCAGGTGCCACGCCTTTTTGGGCGTTTAGAAGAGCTAGCACAAAGCTGTGCGACCTGGTGACCTTGAAGTTGTCGGAACAGCTTTCATATTCACTCATACATGCATATGCGAGAATGTTGAATATCATATTATGGACAATTTTATAACATTTTTCGATGGCAAATAAAAAATGATTTAACAAAATTTATTAAGATTGAAAAAAAAATCTTTAATAAAAAATTAAAAATAAAATTATTAACTATTAAATTAAAATTCATTCATTATTAAAAAATAAAAAATTAAATTGTTAACTATTAATTAAAATTCATTCAACACTTTGTTCAATATTTAAATAAAAAATAAATAAAATAACAAAATCAAATAAAAAAATAAATAAAAAAATAAAAAAAATAATAAAATAAAAAATAAAATAAAAATGAGTAAATAATTTAAATATTTAAATTAAATTTACAAAAAAAAAAAAATTGAATTAATTTAAAAAAAATCTTATTTAAAATTCATTCATAATTTATCAATGTGATGATGAATTTCCATTTGTAGATTATTATTAAATATTTTAAGTTTTCATTGAATGTATAAATAATTTTGGTAGATTTATATTCATTTATATATTGAAACATCAAGCAAAGCCAATATACTTCCCTTTTCAACTTGAACTTGACGCGCATTCAAATAACAGCAAATCTATTGTAACTTTTTTTCTTTATTTCGTTTTGTTTGCTTTTCTGTTGGGCATAATGAATCATTCATGAATAAAAATGTTTGTTGTATTTGTTGTGGCTGAGTTTCAAAAGCACTCTTAGGTTTTGTTTTTTTATTTTTTGTTTTTTTGTTTTTTTTTTTTTTGTAGTCATGTTTTAGGCGCTTTGTTCTGCTGTTGTTGTTGTTGTCCTGTACACTGTGCACACATTATTAATGGGCTAAAAGGGCTTTGTGCAACAGGCGAATAAAACAAATCAATGGCTAAATTGAGTCGAGGCTAACAGAGCACACGAATGTGAATTTCACTTCACTCAAGTTGAGTCAATAACTTGTTGCATATCAATAAATATCGATATTTAATAAATATTATTTATGATTTGTATTTGTCTATTAGCATTTGTTAATATTTTTCCACATGTGAAAATGAATATTCTCATAGGTCTGCTCTGAGAATAAAGCAAAGTAGCTGAGAGAGAGAAAGAGAGAGAGAGAGTATGAGAGTATCTGGCAGTTGGGCACTTCAAAATTATCATTGTTGTTGTTGTTGATATTGATAGAATTACTTAACCTTTTTATCAGCTGTGGACCGCAGCCATTGTTTCTAGTCAAATATTTGCTTCAGCCGTGCTTAAGACCCCAAACAACAAAAAAAAAAGAGAAACGAAGAAATAATTGTGAACTCATGTGAGAAAATAGCTAGACGATTTGATGTAGTTGCTGTTGCTGTTGTTGTTATTGTTGTTGTTGTTGTTGGGGCAAATGAAACACGTGATGCATGTTTCCCTGTGACTTTGTCTGGCTTTGTTTTTATAATTAGATAACATGCTCCATAAATGTGACCCCGCTCCCCTCTGCCCAGCACTGAGGCCGCTATCTCCTCCTGCCCGTGGTGAGCTGGATGGCTCTGCTGGATGCTGCTGCAGTTGGATGCGTTAATTAAAATAAAAACACAGCTGCTTATCGCCTAGACTCGAGGAGTTGCCGACGTCAGCCGGTTCGAGTTGTTAAAGAGAGATAGAGGGTAAATCTTGTCCATGTGAGTGTGTGTGTGTGAGAGAGAGAAAAGAAGAGAGGGCTAGTGAGAGGGGAGAGTGGGAAGAAAGTGCATAACTTTTTGGCTGGCAGCGATAACAACAAAAGTTGACTGCACTCGCTTTTCGCTTTGGGCGGAGGGGGTAGAGGGGATGGGGCAACTTATTTCGGAATTATGCGCCAGGACGCAAGAACTTTTCTACAACAACAACAATCATCATCATCATCATCATGCAATGTGTGTGTGTGTGTGGAACTCGTGCGAGAGTCTGTCTGCAAATTTTTGCCGTTGTTGTCAACAACTTGTTCCTGCAGCATTGGCAAAGTTTTGGAGCAGCCTGCGCTGCACGTCGTCCAACGACAAGTAAATCCTTCTACACACACACACACACACACACAGTGACACAGAGAGAGACAGATAGAGCAAGTGAGACAGAGACAGAGACACATGTGCATGCACAGATATGTGCGATGTCTGCTATTCAAGATAAACGAGATATTTATATGTATATATAAATATATATATGTATGTGTTTTGTGTGTGTGTGTGTGTGTGCATGCAATCCCCACTTGCAGATGCGTCCACATTATGCCACCGACAGCGCCAAGCAGACGCCGGCGGGCGGCAGTTGAACCAATGGCCGAATGTCTGGAGGCTACAGCTAGGGGTTGAGAGCTGCGAGGGTGGGGGTGGGTAGGTAGCTGCTCTCCAGTCGTCGTCTCCGTTGGCTGATTGAATTGCCTGATTGCTCTGATTGCCGCCGCCAGACGTCCGCCTCTATCTGCCTCATCATCAACATCATCGTTGAAATTAAATTAAGACACTTCAAATTGGCCGCCCGCCCGCATGCCTATGCAGGTAGCGCGAACTCCTGGGGCGTCCTCGCCAAATGGCGGCGACGACTCCTTCAATTACATGATGTACATTATATATTTATATACATGTATTTGTGTGTACATATGCTTTCGATATTTCATCGATTAACGACTGTAAGTGGTTGCTTATGGCATTAAGTGTTGTTCGCATTGGAATTTATGTCATGTTTTTGGTGTGACTTTAATGGAAATTGATTGACAGTAAAGATGGCGTTGAATTAGTATCGATATATATCGATGAATGTGTCGATATACAGCAGTGAGCATTAATGTTAGGGTGAAGTAAGTACGAATGGATTGACAGCAACGTTGGAGTGAAATCAGTACGGATAAGTATGTAATATATAATAATATATTAATATATCGATAAATGTCTACACATATGAATGGGCTTATAAGACTTGAATGGAAACGGATTTTATTTATTTATTTATTGACAGTAAAGATTGCGTTGAATTAGTATCGATATATATCGAAGAATGTGTCGATATACAGCAGTGAGCATTAATGTTAGGGTGAAGTAGGTACGAATTGATTGACAGCAAAGTTGGAGTGAAATCAGTACGGATATGTATGTATATCGATTAATATATCGATAAATGTCTACACATATGAATGGACTTGTAAGACTTGAATGGAAATGGATTTTATTTATTTATTTATTGACAGTAAAGATTGCGTTGAATTAGTATCGATATATATCGAAGAATATGTCGATAAACAGCAGTGAGCATTAATGTTGGTGTGAATTAAGTACGAATTGATTGACAACCAAGCTGTAATGGAAGCAGTACCGATATATATCGATGCATGTATCGATAAATGTCTACACAGATGAATAGACTTGTAAGAATTGTATAGTCAGCAATAGTTGCCAGAGTTGGAATTAGGTCAGTTATATAAAGGTAAAATTGTAAAATGTCCCTATCGATTTATCGATAGCTGATAATATCATAGCGGCACAAAATCGTTTCAGAAGTTGCAATTAGATCAGTTATATAAATGTAAAATTGTAAAATGTCCTTATCGATTTATCGATAGCCGATAATATCATAGCAGCACAAAATCGTTTCAGATTGGCTCATGTTAACTACTGTCCAATTAAATTAAAACTGATCGATACAAATATCTATATTGACTAGAGGATAATCTCGTATATATATCCCTATATGTCTGTAGACCCTTGAATCTTCCATTGCGGGGCATAATTTATTGTCTCCATAAATGTATTTACACTTGATGCTAATGTAGATAAGGCCATTACGTGCCACAGGGGTAACATGTTCAGCACTTTGTTGTACTTGATTATACACTTTCAATATTAAACGTTGCTGCTGTTGTTGTTGTTGCTGTTGTTGTGGTTGCGTTAGTTGCCCCAGTTTCCCGGGTCTTATCAGCGTCGCACTGCCAACGATAAATGTTCGAAATGGAATTTTCACGGCACGTGCATATGTATTTATCTTTCTATATATACATACATATATAATAAAACGTATGCAGAGTGCTTTTAGAATTTTTTCGATAGCAGCTCGATAAAATGTCTGCATTTTGTCATAAATCGTTGTTGCTCGATATCATTTGGTTTCACTTGTCAATAGTTTCAGCAGGTGTTGAACGATATGACTTTTATCTCTCTTCTTTTTCTTGTATATTATTTATTGTATATGAGTGCATTGAATGAGTGGGCAATCGATTATCGATACACGTGGTAGACATTATGTCATCAATGTTTTTGTTTTTTGATAAATTTGATTTCTTGATTATCGATGAGTGCCTATTGACATATATATTCTATAATGATCGATATGTTATCGATATGACGGTATAATATATTTTCTATTATTTATATATGTATCGATATACAATTGTTGACTTGTTATCGATATTTCATAATTAGAGTTTTTGTGGAATTTAAAGAATAATCGAAATGTCACTATGTAATCGATATGCATGTGTCCAAGTATTGTTGATAGAAACATAAATATATGCCACTGCGCGTAATTGTAGACACTTTTATGTGTCATCGATATATTATCGATAGCTTTTGCCATTCCACAAGGCAGACGCAGTCGGCGACTTGCGAGGTGCTCCCTTTTATTTTTGTCATCTATGCATCGCTGATGCACTTCCGGAATAACGAACTGTTGCTATCCTTTGCCAGACTTGTGTTTTGCTTCTTCTTCTTCTTCTGTAGCCTGCCAGAGGATAAAATGGCTTTCAATTTAAGCTGCACCAAACTTGCATTTTTTGGCCGGAATTTTTGGCTTTTAGAAATTAAAAAAAAAAAACCAAGCAGATGGGAGAGAGAGAGAGAGAGAGACCGAAACTGTCTCGAGATTTTCTGGTAGCAGCTAGAAGCGAAATGTCAAGCATTGCCAGCAACAGCTTCGCTTGTCTAACTGAGCTGTTGCCCCCGCCGCAGCAGCGCCGCTACGTCGCAGCTGCCAAGCGACACATATTTCGTTAGCTAACTGAAAATTGCAATGCAAAATGTAGCAACAATAACAATTTGGGTTAAAATGATTGTGGAACAGAAAGCGACAGCAGCGTGGCAGCCACTGGAGGCAAGCAGCAACAGCAGCAGCACAAAAGAAAACTCAATGGAGTGAGAGTGAGAGAGTGGTAGAGGGAGAGGGAGAGGGAGAGGGAGAGGGTCCGAGCTGTGTGTGGCAACAAAAGAACAAGAGCAAAACAAAAAGACGAATTCAACAAAATGCAGTTGTTGTGCTTTGCTGCATGTGTGTTGCATGCAACATGGCTCACTTTATATTTTATTGTTAGTCTTTTCATTTTTCCTTGTTGTGAGTGTGTGTGTGTTTTTTTTTTTTTATGTTTTGCTATCGACACTTGGCGCTTTGTGGCAGCAGCCGGCGCTGGCGCTGGCGCGGGCTGTGGGCAAACGTCCAGCGATCGTTCACTGTGGCTTTGATTTTGTGCCACTTTTCAGCTTTGCTGCATATGTGGAAACTGACCCTGGCCAGTGGTCCATGGGTGAGTGGTGAGGGGCGAGGGGAGGCCGAGAAGACAGCCGAAGCGAGCTGCGTTTTTGCATGCATAAAGCGGAAATAAGCCACTTGAGGCGACCTCAAAAAAAAGGGGGAGGGTCCTGTGTGTGTGTGCATGTGTGTGTGTGTGTGAGTGTGTGAGTAATCGTGCGCGCCACTTGCCACAAGCGGCCACAAAAGTCGGCGACTTTAGCTAGCTGTAGCTTGCAGCTGCCACTGCGGTCAGTGTGTGTGTAAGTGATGTGTGTGTGTGTGTGTGTTAGCTCACTCTCTCAGCTCAGGTACAAGCAAACGTCTGATTCTACTTGCCTGCACTTTTATTATATAAAATGAAATGTTTGAAATAATTCAACAGCAGCAGCAGCAGCAACAGCAGCAGCAACAGCAGCAGCAGCAGCAACAGCAGCAGCAGCAACAGCAACGAAGTTGGCTCACACAAAGGTTAATACGTTGACGTTGGCCAAAACCTGATTTACTTGTTCTGCTGGGCTCATTCTCGCTCTCACTCTCTCTCCCTCGCTCCCTCACTCGCTCGCTCTCCTTTCGCTCTGCCCAGGCGGCTCTGATTGCCTTTGTTTAAGCTTGCCTCGCTGCCTGCCTGACCTGCAACATAAATTTCAGCATTTATTTAAGCCTGACTGGCTTCTGCTCTCTAAGCTGCCTGCCGTCGTCTTCTCCTTTTCGCTGTCCACATGTTGCGCACATGCACAAGTCAAGTGTACATCTGTGTGTGTGTGTGAGTGTGTGTGTGGGGGTGTGTGGGTGCGCACTCAACGCTGTTCGATGCAATTGACTTCGGAGAAACTTTGCCAGCTTCCTCTCAAAATAAACAATCAATATTTTTAGCCGATTTCGTTATAATTAACACTAAGAACAAACAGTAGCCAGCCAGCACATGCGGCCCCAATCTGATGCGCTGTCTGTCTCGCTCCCACAGACTAGTTCTCTCACTCCAGCTCTATCGCTCTCTGACTATCTCTCGTTGCATTGCCCAGGCTTGTAACATGCATAAGATTTTCTAGGCATTTGCCAGTGCCTGCATCTTCGTTGTTTTTTTTTCTTGGTATGAGCATACCCTGTAAAAGTGCACAAGTAGGGCATATATGTGTGCATATAAAAGTCAATTGAGCATCTGAATAGGAGTATATCTTGTATAGGATATCTTTCAGTCGTGCATGTTGCACTGTTTCTCTGCTCTCATTTCATTTTTTTGCTGTATTTTCTACGTCGCCTTTCAATCAGTGGCTTTTAATTATTAATTTTGCGCAAATTGTTTATAAATTGCATTTGGAATACTTTTGGTTTATGGCCGATGGCAAAATGTTCTTTACAAATTGTTGGGAACAGATAGAAAATGGGGGGAATGGGTGAGGGCGATGGTGAGGAGGAGTGGGGCACAGTAGAAGAATTTCCCTTAATATTTAAATGATAAAGCTAGAATAGAGAGTAGAAATGGGAAGATTTTGATTCAAGGCAAGAGAGTTAAGTATGAATACCCGAATTGTAAGTAAGAGAGTTCAATGATGTCTCAGAGCTGCATATGATCTACCCCATACAATACCATATTCGATTTTTTTCTCTCGAATTATTCTACGCAATCCTTAGCAATCTGTTATGTGTTGGGCAGTGTAAACTATTCCACAACACTTCTTTCGAATCGTGAGCTCAAATCCAATCAAAATTTCAAGTTTCTACAGACGGCAGACAACAACTAGACGCTTAGCTCTTAGTCTGTCTAGTACATAATGCATTTGTAGCTCTTTCAATTGATTCATTTGAATCAACAACAACAGCAACAGCTCTAAACAGATGCTATTTCTGTTTTGGGTTTGTTTACCCAGAAAGAAAACATTGAAGAAATCTCGCCCAACTTTTTAGACGAAAACTTTTCGCTTTAAAATTTGTTTGTCTGCCTTTAAGTTGGACAACAAAAAAAGAAGTAAGCTCCTTTCAGTCGGATGCAACTGACTGCATAATACTCGTTTAGAGCCTGGAAAGAGTTGGATCATTTTTTCCTTATTTGTAATTTTTTTTTTTTTCCTGACTAGGGCATTACCAAAAGAACTTAAAGCATAGGAAAACCTTAAGAGAAAATTTTGGCGTAACTTAACTTTACTCTCATTGGAGTTATAGCTTTAAGACTCTGGAATCTTGATTCCCTTAATAGGTGTAGACATACACCATATACTCGAAATTTGGAATCTCAGAGAAATGTTTCTCCTAAGTTAAGTTTGACTGGCAGACAGACGGACGTACGTACGGACAGAATGAATTCGTGTCCACACACATATATATGTATATATATAAGCATATACATATCTACATAATATGTATTTCGTTCTTAGAAGCAGGCAGAAGGACTTCCAGCGTATATACACCTAATGAAGTTTTATAATGCCTGAAGAGTCTCTCTCTTACTCGTTAGCTCGCCTAACTTGCGTCTCTTTGTGCTGCAATTACAATTTGCCTTAAAACTCATCTATTTGCTCAACATTTATATAAATATATATATACATATAAATGTATATACATACATAGATTTTATATATTTCTTGGAAGAATTTTGTAAATCAATATTGGCCAACGTTTGGGGCTCTAGCCAACCAACTCAGCCATCAGCTTTGGCTTAATGGGGCTGCTGGTGCTGCTGCTGGTGCTTTTGGTTGGGTCAGCCAGCAGCCAGTTGGTGTTTGGATGAAGGCAAAGGCAGAGCCTAGCCAAGGAAAATAAATTGCTTTGCTCAATTAGCGGTTTTGCCAATGCAGCATTTCACTTTGCCAACGGCCACTTTTAGCCATGGCCACAGCCAATTCCCAGCTAGCCCAGCGTGTGGGTGGCTCGGGTTGAGTCGGGTCGCAGTCGGGCTTGGGGTCGGTCTTGGCCTGGCCTTAGATTGGATAAGATGAATGTGGTGCATGCTGCACGGCTGCACGGTTGCTCGACTGCTCGACGGTTGCAAGTAAGTTATCCACGTGCCTCTTGGCCACACGCGATTTGCATATGGCGGCAATTAATGCCGCTGATGTTTGGTAATCTGAGCAGCGCGTCAATTGTGACAGTTAATCGAGCTGTAAATTGCATGCAGCTGCAGCAGGGGGAGGGGGCTGGGTGAGACGCCTCAATGGCTGGGCAGATTGCTTGCCACGACATGACCTGTGCCTGAGTGTGGGTATGGGTAAAGGTGCAGCTGTTGCAACAGTGCGCGTGGTTCCGCTTCAGCGGCGGCAACAGAACTTAATTATAAAACATAAGCAGAATATGACAGCGTATAAGTTTAACAGCAGCTAACGATGGAGGGGGGAGAGGAGGGGGGGGGGGTAGAGCGAGCAGGAGCAGAGGGAGATACATTGGGCCAAGGAGCAGAGTTGCTAGCAACAACAACAACAGCTGGGAGCAAGTCTGTGTCTGTCCGACCGACTGGCTGACTGGCTGTCTGTCTGGCTGTCTCTGCATTGTTTCAATGTCACGTCGCATCACCCGCCATCAGCAACAGCAGCAGCAGCAGCAGCCGGAAATGCAGTTGCTGTGTTGCAAGTTGCATGTTGCAAGTTTGAGCTCTCAAGTGCCGGCACTTTCGTGTGGGTGTCTCTCGCTGCTCGATGGCTCCACAACGCTACTCAGACACGGACGATGAAGTTGATGATGATGATGATGATGACGACGACGGCGACGGCGACGGCGACGGCGAATTCTGCTGTCTCTGGGAAAATGCGCTAATTATGTTGCCAGCTGCTGGCAACTTCTGCTGCTGCTGCTGCTGCTTTCATTGTTGCGACCTTGTTTTGTGTGCAACAAGAACAACAATAACAACAACAACAGCAATTTGTTGAATCTGGAGTGCATGAAACAGGAAGAACTACACTCATAAGTAGCTGATTTTCTGCACAGCACGCGGATAACAAATGATAAAAGTCACAATTTGTACCAGAAGGAGGCGTGCCATAAACTAGATTCCAACTGGCCAAAGTAGCTTCTGCATATTAGGAAGTTAGCTCAAAGAATCCAAAGATTATTTCAATTACATATTCATTTGAGTGTCTGAACTGGGCCCAAAACAAATTAATTTGAAAAAAAAAAACAAACACAAATTAGTGTGTTCTAAGGAAAACAACAACTACAACAACTACTTACAACAACAATGACTTAACATCAGATGAACAATAAAAAGTCAAGCCCTATAAACTGGGTTTCTAAACAATGGCAATGAATGGAGCTGAAGCGGGGGCTGGTGCCGGGGCAGAGCGAGCAACAATAAAAGGTCATTAAAGATGGGGGTACAGAGGGAAATAGAGAAGCGAAATACATACGTATATGTAGCATATAAATTCTGAGAAGATTTAACACAACAACTTGGCTTTAACTAAACAACTTCAACTACAAATGCGAAAGCAGAAAACGAAGAAGAAGAAGCAGCAACAGCAGCAGCAGCAGCAACAACAGAAGAGTTGAGACAACAGAATCAGACGAATGGGAAGCTCGTTCTCTCGCACCCGACTCGAGTAACTGCATGTCGTTCATATATGGTGTGTCGCATAGAACAACATTGAGAGACTTCTGGGAAGAAACTACATAAATAAAGCAAATGTGACAGCAAAGCAGAAAAAAAACAACATGAGAAAAAAAAGCGAAACGCATCGGATCGCCAACGGGCAAGCAGGCAGGCAACCAACCAATCCCAATCCCAATCCCAGCCCCAATCTCAGCTCCATTCTCAATCCAACTCGCTCAACGAGTCGAGCAACGCACAATTGTTGAAAAACGTATTAAAATCAGAGCACACACAATAAAAAACATCAAATTCGTTTGCTGCTCAAGTCCATCCAACCTGTCGTAAAATGGAAATATTGAGAGAGCAGAAATAGAGAGCAGAGATCTGAGTGAATGCCCAGCAGCTGGCACTAAATCAACTGTTAAACGCATGTGGATATAGGAACGCTCACACACACATACACACTGATTCTGTTAGAAGCATAACAGCGCCTTTCTATGCGATTTTCAGCTTTCTTATGTTTAATTAGGAATAAGTTTACAATTTAGATTTAAGTGAAAAACACTAGGAAGAGGAAGAAGTAAATATTTAGGAGAAATAAAGCTAGTGAGAGATTACAGAAGGAGAGTTAGAGTAGAAAGAGTTTACAGAGAGATTGATTAGAGGGAGTCTAGAAAGTGTGAGTAGGGAGATAGAGAGAATTGATGGGGAGAAATATATGTAAGAGAAAGATGAAGTATCTTAAAGAAAAGAGAGAGGGAGAGAGAGAGAGAGAGAGTATGAACGAATGGAAAGAAAGAGAAAATATAAAGAGAAGAATATTAAACAGAAAAATAGAGTATATAAAAGAGAGGAGATATAAAGAGAATGAAAGAGAGAGAAATATGCACAAAAAGAGAGAGAGCGAGGGTATTAGAACATGATAGAGACAGCGAATGTGTGGAAAAAGAAAAGTATAGAGTATGTGCTGGAAAGGAGAGCATGCAGAGGGAACGAGAGAGAATGCAGATACAGGAAAAAAGAGAGAGAGAGAAACAGTATGGAAAAAGAGAAGAGAGTGAGCAAGAGGGAACATAGAAAGAGTAAAAACATGGACCCTTTTCTATTTAACAGCCAGAGTGAGAATTGACGGGAGAGAATGATGAGAGAAATTGTAATATTCATAATATTATAATATTCATTTAATTTCATTTCATATTTTAATTTTGCATAATTAAAAAATCGAGAAATATTCTCAGCATTTCCTGGCACCATAATCCTCGAGTTGGGAAAGACGGTTTCGTATTAGCACATTCCAAACCTATGCCCGCTAAGATGCGCCGCTATTTTGACATGCAGCTGAGAGATGAAAACTTTTAAGACCCGATTAGCATCATCGTTCAGCTATTCGAGCTAAGCTTAAGCAGCGCTGTCAACGCTTGAGAGGGGGAGAGAGGCAGAAAGAAAGAGTTAGAGAGTGAGAGAGAGACGGAGAGAGGAAGTCTTAAAAATTAGCTAATTCAACTGGATTTTTGGCCATAATCCGGGCTATCAATTTGTCAGGCTGGCAGGAGGCAAGACGAGGCTAATTCGAGTATTCGGCCAACATTAAAGCGAGTGCATAAAGATTTTACAGTGGAATTACCACGGGATCGAGTTGCGTTCGGTAGGTGGTTCATAAATCTTGGCGATTTATTTAAGAGCTTTGCGTTCTCATATGCAGGTGCATGATATTTGTTGTTGTTGTTGTTGCTGCCAGTGTTTTCTTATTGCTGTTGTAGCTCGGCTCGTAATCAAGGTAAGCGTGAGAGCCGACTAATAAATGCTCATTACGGCGCCAGATGATGAGCATGATAATGAAGACGTTGTTGGCCATGGCCAAAGCGTAACAAAGGAGAATTGCATGCAATTGCGTGTCATGGGGCAGCAGCAGGAGCAACACCAACAACAACAACAACAACAACAAGTGCAACAGCTGTGTAAGCTGAGAGCCCCATCATAAGCTGGCTAAAAAGAAAACCAGTTATTAGCACTGGCTCGATATGCATATTATGACTAAATGCGGAATTTGAGGTGCAAGAGAAACAATCACACACGCACACACACACGCACACACATACAGAAAGAGAGGCAAATGAAGGTGAAGATGACGATGACGATGGCCGAAAGGAAAGTTCAGGCTGGCATGATTCAGATTTGGTTACAGCTGCAGCTGCATTTGAAGGGCCAGCAAAAACAGCTTAAATCAAAAGTAAATAAATGACAGAGGAGAGATGAGAGAGAGAGAGCGATGAGATGAGATGATATGGGATGAGATGAGATGAGAGAAGCGAAAACATTTACCTGCTGGCCATGAATGGTTGCCATCGCTGCCGCCGCCTGCGTCAGCGTCCTCCACGACGCTGTCTTGATTTTAAATTGTTTTTTATTAATTCAATAAAAACATGAGTCAAGCGCAGCCAGCGAAATGGCCAGCGGGACGAAGTAGACGGTGGAAGCAGCAAACAAATCGTTCATTTAGTCATACACAGGGAGGGAGAGAGACAGACAGAGAGAGAGAGAGAGAGAGATATATATATATAGATAGATAGATATAGATATAGATATAGATATAGATATAGATATAGATATAGATATAGATATAGATAGATATAGATATAGATTAGATATAGATATAGATATAGATATAGATATAGATATAGATATAGATATAGATATAGATATAGATATAGATATAGATATAGATATAGATATAGATATCGATATAGATATAGATATAGATATAGATATAGATATAGATATAGATATAGATATAGATATAGATATAGATATAGATATAGATATAGATATAGATATAGATATAGATATATGTAGATATAGATATATGTAGATATAGATATAGATATAGAGAGTCACTCACTCACACACACATTGGTACTAGCAGATACCCTATAATTATATAGGGATATACTCATTGCTAAAATGCCTGACTAAGCTAAATTTCCGTTCCGCGCTCTTCTATGCGCTTCTCACTGAGTTCCACACTGAGACTGGCTTTTTTTTTTTGCCATATATATTTGCATTTAACTTTTATACTTTTAAGCGCATTTGCAGCCATAACTCAAGTAATTGTTGTCGTTGCGTCCAAAGTTGGCAGCAAAGCGAGAGCAAAGTCGTTGGGGCCTTGTGTCAAAGGCGGGCGTGGGCGGCACGCCGTTTAGCTTGCATTGCGTCCTGTGGATGTGTGACTGTGTGTGTGTGTTTGTGTTTGAGTGTGTCCTTTTTGGCCAAGTGGCAAAAATTTCAAATGGCATTTTAATAGTTTCGCTTACGCCAACAGTTCTTGTTGTTGTTGCTGCTGTTATTCTTGTTGTTGTTGTTGTTGCTTTGTATATCCAACTGTGCTTGTGGACTTCGGCCTAGTTGTGTGAGCTGTGCATGCACAGTTGGTTCAAGCCATGTCCTTGCCGTTCCACTTCACTTCATTTGTCACAAAATATTTACATATGTATATATACATATAGGAGTTGTCTGTGTGTGTGGGTGTGTGTGTGTATCTGTGTGTGTTAGCTGCCATTTAAGTATCCGTCTTATAGCCTTGCTCGGGGATTTCACATTGACTTTGAGCTAGTTGCCATTGCTTTATATATATATATATATATGTGTATATAGTTTTTCCGCTTCTGCTTCTTCTGCCTCTTCTTCTTCTTCTTCATCATCATCAACTGCACAAATTGGAATTCTGCGGCTATAATGCAAATCTATTGGGACATTGTAAAGTCATCAATTTGTGCTTGATTTGATTTTTAGATTTGTTTTGCCTTTCGCAGTTTTCCTATTAGCATTTTCCTTTGATAAGCGCCATTCCCTTTCGAAATTCAAGCTGATTCGCCGCCGTGTTTATAGAAGCTTGATTGCATCGAAATGAAACTAGAGCTGGAAATAGATTCTTTTTAAAAATCGATAGGCAATCAAATAATTGCAGCGTGTTCGGGCAATATTTAAATGAATTAATTATACATATTTATGATTATTTCGTTTATTAGTATAAAGCAACTGCAATATAACTGAAGTGGTGGGTAATTGATGATAATTGAATAATGACTTGGGGCTATTTGTGTCACAAATTTTTCAATGGGGTCCTGAGTATGATATACATACATATATACAATATATAAACTCACTTTCCGTCCGTTTATCCATTACCTTGTAGCATTTATTTGCTAGAGACTCGACTTCGAATAGATATTTATGGCTACTCTTATAAGATATTCTCGATATGCCCACTAGGGCGTGGCAAGTTAAATGTTATTTCCAGTATATCAGGAATAGTATTATTATAAGTACGGGAGACTTGGAATACTTACTTGCCAACTCAAGATCAAAAGCTTCAGTCGATATGTCTACGCCCATATGGGGCGTGGCTAAATGCAAGGAGTCTAGAGCTTCTAAGGTCTTAGAGCTGGCAGCAAGAAGTAGGAGAATTGAGTAATTCAATTACTGTTAACCTTCTTCGTCGATTATCAAGAAATCAAATTTCCGCCTTCTTAGGGGCGTGCCATACCCAGAATACCCTGTCTTTTTTCACAGCCCACAAAATGTGACACTTGCATTACTCTGGACTTCTAAAAAACACGATAGATGTATCTGTCGCCTACTGTGGGCGTGGCAAATAAGGCAAAAATAAACCATATATATATATATATATATATATATATATATATATATATATATATATATATATCCTTTTAAAAGCTAAAACTAGAAAAGTGAAGTTAGCGCTTACATGGAATTTCCTGCACAGCATTCACATTGAGCCGTGAGCGAGTATTAAGCAGTCGGTAATGCCGGATAGCAACAGTCTTTCACGTTTTTAGATCGCGTTGTCATTAGTTTGAATTATATATTGATACAGCCACAAAGCTGCGTAAAGTGCAGCCCGAAACTGAAAATCTGGGAAATTGTGAAAACGTGAAAATCTGCGACTAAGCCGAACCATATTAAGAGCCTTCAGAGTTGGCGGGCGGGTAAAAGGCGTGTGGGGGAGGGGCGGGGTGACAAAACAAAAGCTATGAAAGAATGCGCCACATCAGTGAGTGAGAGGGGAGGGGGGAGGGGGGGGTATGGCAATGGTTTGAGATGTGATAAGTGCAATTTCTCACGTGGCACCAAAGAGCGCAAGGATTAAGCGACGGACGAGCGACAGCCCAGAAATTTATGAGACGTGAGCAGCAGCAGCAGCAGCAGCAGAAGAAGCTAAAGAACGGAATTGAAAATGAGTTTTTGGGGTTGGGTTGGGAGCGAGAGGGAGAGAGAGAGAGAGAGCGAGGGAGAGAGGGAGAAAGCGGTGCATATGAAACGTGGTTCGTGTGCAGTTCGCCGTGACAAACGGCAATGGTGACAGCGTCAGCTGTGCCGGGACAAGCGGACGGGCAGACGGGCGGGCGGACGTAAGTTCGTTCAGTCAGTTTTTCGGAAAATGCCGTTCGAAATGGAAATGGGATCGTTGTATGCGCTGTGGGTATTCGAGACGAGCGAGCAGCCAGGCGAGGGGATGGCTGGATGCAATTGCTACTTGAGTGGAAGTTGCCAACAGGCTGACGTCGACGCTGCTTTATATTCTCTTCCTCTACCTATGCCCTCCCCTCCCTACACACACTCTCTCCCTCCCTCTACCATCCTCTTCGTGGACTATATTGCTCTCAGTGTATTTCACTGCATTGTAGCACCACAAATTGTGTTATTTTAAGGCGTCACATGCGGTTACTGTCGTTGGGTCGCACGTATAAATAATGCGCTTATCGAGTCAGGACTGTAATTACCCGAAAAAAAGAGAAAAGCAGAGAATGAGAAGGAAAATAGGAAAAAGTCAAGCATGCCCAGCTATATTTGATTGCCAATGGGGTTGCTTAGCTCCAATGTTATTTTTAAGCGAGTTTAATGAGCTCATTAATATGCAAATGCCGGCTGCATAGGGGCGTGACCCCATCTCCTGGCAGAGCAGCACGCTAATCATCCCGCTCCCGCTCCCGCTCTCCCTCTCACTCTCACTCTCTCTGGATGTGCATCTCTTCTGTGTGTGTGTGTGTGGGTCTGTGTCTGTAAAGCTGCAGCAGCAATTCAAACAATCAATCACACACACACACACACACACACACACACACGCACTCACACTCTCAGACACAAAAGCTAATCAAATGCGCATTGGAAGTTGCCCCGGAAAGAAGGAAAAGTCTTAAAGGTTTCAGTGTCTGTGGGGCAAGCATCAAATGCAAGCAAACCAAATCAAATGACCACTAAAAGAAACACACACACACACACACACACACATATACACATGCATATATATATAGCTCTGGCTGTACTCGTCTGTGTGTTAAAGTGTTAAATTTGATTGATGCGTTCGTTGCAAAGCTGCTGGCAGACACACTGAAAATTAGTTGGCCACAGTGTGCCAGCGGCCTAGAGTGGTGCGGGTGGTGCGGATGGTGCGGCTGTTGATTCTGTTGGCGGCGTGCTGTTGTTGTTGTTGTTGTTGTTGTTGTTGCTGTTGCGGCGGCTGCGGTTTGCTTTTGCCCTGACACCAGGAGTCAAAATGATTGACAGTCGTGGCCAACATGGCCTCATACCAAGCCAATCCAATCTACAAGATGATTATTAAATGAATATATAAGTGGATTACTTTTTACTCGACGCAACTACTACTCCAGCAGGAGAAGCAGCTCGAGAAGGAGTTTTATGAAGAATTACCTAAGAGAGTGAAGGAAGTGGGAGAAGAGCGAGAAACTGCTAGAAGCAGCTAAAAAAAACAGCTAAGCGAATGGTATATGGAAATTTATATATTATAATAAATTGTACATGTTATAAAATCATACAAATATTTAATTTCAAAAAATTTCCTTACTAGATACAAATATAAATTTACAAATAAAATCAATCATTTCTGAACCTCAAGAGATCGGGAAGAATTATCTAAGAGAGCGAAGGAAGTGTGGGAAGAGCGAGAAACTGCCGGAAGCAGATTGAAAAACATTTATAAAATAAGCAAATGGTTTATAGAAACCTATATATTATAATAAATTATACATGTTATGATAATATACATATATTCAATATTAAAAGATTTCTTTACTCGTTAAAAAGGTAAATTGAGAGAGCATCATTTTTGAGCATCAAGATTTACATTACAATCGTAATCGATATACAATTGGAATACTAACTCTATATTACGTATATTGAGTTTCGAGCTCGGATTGATCAGCTTCCATTCTAATATGAAATGATCTTAAATGATAACGAGTTTCCAGTCCCAACCACTGAAAACGATAGCAATAACTGTCCGCAGGGCTCCCATAGCCATTTCATTCGCACTCAGCAACAACCCGAAGTGCCTTTGATAACAGTTATCTTTATCTCTCTCTCTCTCTCTCTCTCTCTCTCTCTATCTCCCTCGTGAAGCTAGAATATTGAGCATACAATTCATACTATCCTATATATCCCCCAGAACAACTCTTTGCAAGCTCTCAGTCTTATACCAACACAACCCAGTCAAAAAATTCTCAATATTCATCTCACTCACACTCAGCGATAGCTGGAATAACAGCTACCTTTCTCTCCCTCTCTCTCTCTCTCTAATGCAGTTACAATTTCGAGGATATGCAAGACAGAGTTGGCTGACTAGGATAATATCCCCAATAATAACTCTGTGCAAGCTCTCCTCGTAACACCAACACTATTCCCAAGAGAAGGAAACAATTATAATAATGAAAAGAAAAAAAAAAAAAAAAAAAAACAATATCATGTCACATTATATTAACAGATATTTATATATACATATCTAGTTTATTTATAACCTATATAGCGTTGGCATATGTATGTGTGTATGAGTAATAGCATTTCATTTAGATTTCATATTGCATCTTTTCTGTTCATGTTCAACACATGTGTGTTTGGGAGATGACTTTGAAGTTAGGCCAACTGTGACAAACTGCAACCAACTGCAACAATATGTATTTAATGCCCAAAACGTTCCCATTGCCCATTTTTCTATGGCCCAAAACCACTTTAAAGTAACCTAAAAAAAAAAAAAAAAAAAAAAAAAAAAAAAAAAAAAAAAAAAGTGAGCAAGCAAGAGAGCGAAAATAGAAATGACGAAGACTGAATACACTTTTAGAACTGACGGAACTGTTCAAGACTATTGAGCTGGCAAATTGAATGTGATTCAAGAGCAAATGATTTCTGTGGTATCAGCCTTATATATGTATATATACATATGTATGTATATCTGATTTAGATTTGGGTTCTGTTTTATTTTCTAGACTAAGCGCTGCATGCCGCTTGAAAAATTCTGAGTATTCTCTGGAAGGATATCAGAAATTAAATACGTCTCGTATTACAGTGCAGCTGCCACACATGTGTACGTATATATATGTGTGTGTGTGTGTGTGTGTTTTATCATTAACATCAGATGCCGACAACTGCCGCAAGGAAGTTGCAGTCTTGCCCCACTTGAGCCTGCGGCTTGAAATTTTGTGCCACTTGTAAGTGGCAATGCAGATAAAACAGGCGTCGTTTACATTAAACAAACAAATTTCAGCAAAAGCTCAACGGGACGACAATCGAGTGGGTATGTGTGTGTGTGTGTGTGTGTGCGGGGGTGTTTTCAAAATGCCCGACATAGTTTCCTGTGAACAAGTCCTTGTGTCTATGTGTGTGGGTGTCTGCCTGCTAAAGTGCTGTAAATTGAGCGCATCACCAAAAATAGCAACATATTTTGCATATAAAGAGACATGGCAACAACAACAGCAACAACAAGGAATATATATATGCCTGCAGCAGGCGCATATCAAATGTCTGACAGAGACGAGCGGGAAGCCATTGAACGTGTGTGTGGCCGCTGCGCATGCGCAAACCGCAAACCTGAAGCACTGCAGCTTAGAATAGAATGTGCGGCAGGAGCGGAGGGAGGTATAAAGAAGGCAGATAGCAGGAGAGTGGTATGTTAAGGACTGTGGCGTGCTGGGGCTGCTGCAACTGCAACAATTGTGAACCACAAAGCAGCAGCAGCAACAGCAGCAGCAGCAGCAGCAGCAGCAGCAGCAGCAGTAAGCGCAGCCAGCGTTTGTCAAGAGCGTGCCGGACACATTGGCAATTTAACGCCTGCTTGGCTTAGAGCTGACAAAGCCGTCAGCCGACAGTCGCCATTCTCCTGCTGCTGCTGCTCCTCCTCCTGCGGCTGCTGCTGCTGCTGCTGCTGCTGCTGCTGCTCCTGCTGTCTTTGCGTATGTGTGGGCAGGTGGCAAAGTGTGGAGTGGCATGCCATCTTCATGGCAACATTGACCATTCACTGAGCAGCATTGTTGACTGGCTTTCAGCTGCTCTCTTGTCAGGCGTAACCAAACCACAGGCTAGAATTATATACTCAATCACAATCGCCAACAGAGAACAGCTAAACAGCAACTGTTACAACTGGGCCTCGGCTAATCAGCGAGGCGTAAAGCTGCTTACACACACACACACACACACATTCAGTCAACTTTCCCAATCGGCCAAATAAAAACATATGCTTGCCATATGTTTTTCGCTTTTACAACATTCTGTTTTGGCCAAATGCGATTTGCAGCGCTGCTAATTGTTAATTGCCACAGTGTTGCCAGCAAATGCATTTTATTTCGTTTTTTTTTTTTTTTGGTTGCAACATGGCTATAAAAATATGTAAATAGAATGGCTATGCCCTGCAGTTTGTAGCAAAAATTGCTCAACAGATGGCGCTATATGCTAGACTATGACTATATATATATGTATATGTTTATATTGTTGAGATATCTATAGATATAAGATGCTTCAACTACATTAATCGAAGAAGAGTGCTTTGGCTTGTGCTTAGTCAATATATTATTTAGATATTTCTGGAATATTTCTATTCAAATATATATTAGGTAGAGAGAGAGAGAGAGAAGATATAGAGTTCTGATCATAAATTTCATAATGAACATACAAGATATTTCCCTTGCCACAGCCAGGCCTTGGGTATCTGCTAGTCGAGCATATCCAATTGAAAACATTTGCACTTCAGTTGAACTCTGGCTCGGGTATCTGCTAGTCGAGCATATCAACATTTGATTGCTCTCATTTCAGCTGAACGGGGTTCATGTGAAAAGCGAGTGGCGGAAATCGTTTCAAAGCGCTAAACTATTTATATAGCATGAATATCGACACGATTTATGCAGAAAGCAAAGAGAATTTTATAGGCGTTTCAAGTGAAATTTGGCCAAAGTGCAGAGCCTATGCAATGTTGTTGTTGCTTGATTGAATACAGTGTAACATATAGTAATAGTTGCAGAATGCATAAAAGATGCATTCAAGTTTGTCCCACAGATATTTTTCCTGATGTACAGATACTTTTGTATCTTGTCTATGCTTGTGCAACTTATAGATAGTTTTGTTTTCTTAACAGATAGTATTGCATCTTGCAGTTACTTTGTGTGGCCTGTACCAACTGTACCGACTATATATATATATATACAGTCTTGTGTCTTACTGCTACTTTTGTGTCTTTTGTGAGCTTTGCAACTTTAAGATACTTTTGCATTGTGCAGTTACTTTGCTACTTGGCAACGGTTTGCAGCTGTTGCAAATGACAATAAAAAATTTGCGCTTTATACAAATAATAAGATCAGGAAATGCCTTCCCTACAACAGGTCTATATATATGTATTTCGGAAAAGAATACGCAACGACTGCCTCTATTTACATACATACATATATATATTAATATACTTGAATATTAATATGGTTGATTTGAATCAATAAGAGTTGCGCCCCTTTGAAACAGTTGTCACTATTAAATAATTAAGCAATTTTCGGCTGAGTATTTCGGCATTTGTTCACAACATTTTCGATATTTTAATTTTGAACTCTTCTGGCTTTGAGCTGTTCAAAGGACACCCATTCATGCATTTGTCAGAGGTAAAAATAAACAAATTATTTACGTGGTTTCCAATAAACGTGTCGCAAAGGGCGCTCGTTGTTACTTTGTGACGGTGCCGTAACCAAAATACATCGGCATATATATATATATATATACATATATACGTATAGATATGTTTGTATGAATGTTTTGCGTTCAAAATGAATTTATAATCCCTTGAAAAATGGGTCAGGCCAACCAGTAAAAATATTTGCAAAAAGCAGAACGCAGAACCAGAGCCGCCGCAGCCAGAGCCAGAACCAGAGCCAGAGCGCCAGAGCACCATGGCTCTTCGTTTCGGTTAGACTTTCCTGTTTATTGTTGCTGCTGCCCGTTGTCACTTGGATTTATTGGATTTATTACGCTACGGCGCAAGTTATAGCCCCCAATTTGTGTTTTGCTTTTTTTTGTTGTTGTCTTTTATCGGTTTAATGATAAGGAATTACCGTAGAACTATTCCTGTCTGCAGCGAATAAATAAAATTAAAATATTTATACGTTTTGCTTGGTTTGCATGTCGAAATAATAAAATAATATTAGAGCTACTTTTTTTTTTTTTTTTAATTTATTGAAAAGCAATTTTGTATTTCAATAGACATATTGGATTTTGAACAAGTTTTCTTGTGTCTATTGCAATGTGCACAGAACAAACCATAGAGGTTGGGTGGGGTGTGCACGACTGTGAGATGCCTTGTTTTATATTTTTATGCGTAAGAGGTATTTATGATGAGAGGTATTGGATATGGAGGAAGGTAGGGTACAGGCTGTATTAAATATGTTGAACTGATAAACTTGATCTGAACTAAGCTAGAAATAGATATGATCGAGATATACAGTAGACTCCGGCTATAACGAATCCGCTTCTAGCGCCTTATACGATTATTCGGCTATACGGTTATAGCGCCTTCCGGGTATAACGACGGTCCCTTGAGTGTCGTTATAATCGGATTCTACTGTATATCTAAAATGGTGAAACATATGTATAGCTAACTATCGATATCTAAACATAAGCCTATACATACTTGATCGATAGCATCGAAGCTCGATTAGAATGCGATTGGCAGAAGAAGACGAGCATTCAGTCAATGCGAAAGACAAAGCAGCAGAGTTTCGTAAAGATTTCAGATATAATACAAACATAACCTCTCGATTATAGATTCAACCTGCTGCCCTCAAAATGCACAGGCAGCAAAACAATATACCCTATATGCTCGCATTTGCAATAGTCTCAAAACCAAATAGAAACTCGTGTTGGCTGTTTTAGTTGTCATAAAACTCATACTCAACACAGCAACAAATAATATAAAATAAACAAAATTTGGCAAAATTTTACATATTTCTACTTTATTTTGCTGCGCTGTGTTCATTTTTTGTTAGTGAAATAATTACAAATTCAGTTAAGTAAAGCATTTATGTCATTCAATATTAAATTAGTAAATAGTTTTTTTTTTCTATAAAACCTTTTACATTATATTTTTTCCTTTTGTGTGCTATGAATAAAAATTGCTATTGATGACATCATAAAAAATGTTTTTAATTTGAAATGCTATGCTAAATCAATATATTGCACTTTTTTTGCTTGAACGATATTAAATGGAATTTAATGATTTAGGTTTAAGTTATATTGCATCTGTGAGCTCTTATGAATCTATTAATAATTGAATTTATTTTTATTTTTATGAGAAATTAAAGCATCAGAGTTAATTTCCGTGTTTGTAGCAGGATGGGTAGAACCTTTCAAGCATATTCTGCTTTTGAATGACATGACATGACATGTAATAAATGCATATATTATCGATAATAAGCGACGATTTGATTTCTTAAATTTTCGATATTTTATCGATCATATTCAAAACAATATTTTATATGCAGTCGAGTCTCAATAATTGAAAATGGCAAGGGTATCAGTTTTTCTTCGAATTATACAGAAATTCAAATTATCGAGAACTATCGAAAACGAATTTTTTTTCAAGAGATAAAATTGTTTCGATTTATCACGAATTTTGATTTAGCAGGGTACAAATTGTTGATAACTTGGATATTCTTGATAATTTGTACCCTGCTAAATCAAAATTCGTGATAAATCGAAACAATTTTATCTCTTGAAAAAAAAAAAATCGTTTTCGATAGTATAATCAAGTAGAACATTTTTACTAAAAAAATATGTCAATTTATATCATGTTGAGTAAGTGAAAATATCGATTTTTATCGATGATAAGTGGAAGTTCAAATAATAGTATAGATACACTCACATCGCTTGAAGCTTTTTGAATTCACTCATTCAATTCGACTCAATCGTAGTAAAATGATTGTTTAATCTCCTCGCAAATGCCAACGCAAATTGAAAACCAGTCGAAATGCTTGACAGGAATAACACTCGGTGACTTCGTGCTATTCAGTTGGGCTCATTGTTTTGCTTTGCTTTTGTGTTATTTGCTTTTTCTGTGTGCCATGGGAAGCGCAGTGAGAAATGTGGCAACAAATAAGTCGAATGACTAACTGAAATATGCCCGGCGAGTCCTTGAACATGACCAGTGGCATTGTCAAGGTCGAGCGTTGCTTTTTAACGAGCACGCTCCGGGGAATTTGTTTGCATTGACAGCTCGGAACAAAATGCTCATCATGAACAACTGTTTTTTTCTTCTTCTATTGCAGATGCCATTCCGCAACAACAACAACAACAACAAGCAGGACCACCGACAGGACAATCGCAACAGCAACAGCAACAGGCGCCACGTTTCACAACGCATCCATCGTCATCGGGATCCATTGTTAGCGAGGGACGGACCAAGATTTTACAATGTCATGCGCTGGGTAAGTTGAAGCCAACAATAAGTTTAGTTTCGTTTAGTTCAGTTCGCAACTTAAGCTGGCTTGTGCGAAGCGAGCGTCTAAACATTACACTTGTCCTTCAAAACGTCTGCCAGCAGCACCACCAGCACCACTAACACCACCACCAGCAGCAGCAGCAGCAGCAGCAAGCAAGCAGCTTAAGGATCTGCAGGAAGTTGAAGGCGTTCAGCCCGCTGGGCATTGTGGCCAAGTGGCATGTAAAATAAAACCTTAAGCGGCAAGCACAAGCTCAAAATGAAAACGATAACAAAAACGAACACGAAAACGAAAGCACATATCGTTTTTTTTTCTTTTTTTCAGCACTTTTTCGCCTTTTGCTTTTGAAAGATAATGAAGTAGAAAAACAATAACTTTTATGAGGTTTCCAGCGTTTTGGGAAGCCCACGAGAACCAGAACGAGAGCGAGAGTGAAAGCGCGCCCTAATCCTTTGAGCCGTTTTGCTGGCTGTGGCACTAGCCCAGCCCCCTAATGGGCGCTGGGTCAGTTTCGGGCGTGTGGCCAGGCACAGACAGGTGTTGTGGGCTAAGCCTGCTGCGTCTGACATTTCCAAGTATCGGTTACGTATTGTTAGGTGGCAAAAATGTTATGGGCTCTCGGACTATGGGACAGCTCCTTTCGGCCTGGACTGGCCCAACCGGGCCTCTTGTCCTTGTCAGCAGCCGTTGCTGTTGCTGTTGCTGTTTGGCTGTTTGTTCGTTTATGCCAGGCGCAAGGGCCCTCAAGACAATTTCAGACCAGTCTCTGTGTGCGTGTGTGTGTGTGTGTGGGACACATTAACTTGGCTCCTTATAGCCTAAGGATACGCACAATTAGCCGTGAAATATTTAAAAGTTTATACATATTGGTTCATTGATAAGTCAAAGGGATATCGTATATAAGCTCTGCTCTGACTAGTCATGTGTGCCAGGGGTAAGTCTGTGTGTGTGTGTATGTGTGTGCGTGTGTGTGCTCCTTGCATGAGTCATTTGATACTTCAATTTGGTTAGTCTTTAATCAAGACATTTTTGGCTACATTAATCAATGCATCCTTTAGATACTTTTATATCTCAGACTTTGAAATTAATTTCACAATTTCCTTCAGCTTTTGTGCAATTCAATTCGAGCAATTCGTTTGTATCTCAAGAGTAATTTAAGTAATTTCCTGCAGCACAAAGCAAAAACATTGATGTGCTGTATCTTATGGCTCTAAATTGTGTATCTGCTGCTGTCGCTGCAACCACACGAGTCTGGAGTAGGATATTTGCGTATCTCAGAGCTGCAGCTGGCTTTCAAATGCCAAAAGCAATTGCTGCAATGTTGTTTAAGATTCGACAGGAGGATATATGTATATATACATGTATATGTATAATGAAAAGAAGGGATGTTATCTCTCTGTTAACTCTATATCCTTTTGGCGATTTTGATCAGCTGTTGTCTATACGATAGTATAGTACGCACATCGAGCGACTTGCCAGGACATATATATATATATATATAGTATAGTATATATATATGTCGGCTATATGCCATGAGGCAGGCGACTGCACTTTGCGTAAGCTGCAAAATGGCCAAGAGCAGAAATGTGGCTAACGCGAGTGAGGCAAAAAACGTGCAAAAAATACAGAAAACAGGCAAAAAAAAAAAGAAAAAGAAGAGATAAACAAAACATGCAAATCTTTTTAGCTGCTCTTTGCGCTGTTGTCCTTGGTGTTGCAAGTGTCGCCGCTGCATGTTGCAACAAGCACTGCCGAAGGCTCTGTGTGGCGCTTCACGCACTTTGCAGTCACTTGGCCGCTTTCAATTGTCAACGCACACAGATGACACACTCACACACACACACACACATGCCTATCAGTGAGCGTGTGTCTGTGTGTGTGAGTGTGTCCATTGGCATCACAGCATCTTCAGGCGATGGCTAAACCAATGTCAGTTCGTTTTGATTTGCTGGAGGTTCGTGTTTTGTAGTTTGAAAAATGGAAAATATCAAAATGCAGTTAGATTGTAAACAATAGACGGTAGTGTAGCGGGTAGAGTATGTTAGACTATGACATACCTATTGGCTATAAAGCAGAATTTTTATTTGTATAAAGAATTAGACTGACTGATGAAACTTAAACCCATTGGAAGTGGGCATATAGAGCAAAGTTTATTTATGCTAGACTATGAAATACCCATTAAGCATACTTTTTATGTGTACTTTGAGCTATGCCGAATACTAAACACAGTCGAGTCGCGATAATTTGTACCCCGTTAAATTGAAAATCGATATAAATCGAAAAAAAAATCGTTCTCAATAATTTAAATTTCTGTGTAAATCGAAAAAAAAAAAAAATGATCCCTCCCGAATTATTGGAACTCGAATGTATTTGTATAATGTCTATTCAAATTAATTTGAGCTTCAGTTCAATAAATAGATAAAAATAAATAAATAAAGAGCTCCGTGTAAAGTGGATAATCAAGAGAGCTATGAAAATGCTAAAGAGCAGCAGAAGAACTGCAGGAAAAAGTTTCATATAAGCAGGAAATTACATCGAATAACTCTCGAGATCAGGCTTGATTTAGTAGGCCATCTGCAGTTCGACTCAAGTAGTTAAAACTGATCATCATTTGAAGGGCTTTATGGCCTGACACTCCGAGGTTGTTTGCCTTCATAAATAATCCAACGAGTAAAAATTTTGCTGCATACTTTGAGGAGTCGGCGAGAAACTTTATCCAAATGAATGTGCTGAGATTTTTGGGGCATGAAGACAATGGGTGTTTGTTGTGTGTTGTTGTTGCTTTGTGGCGCCATCTGGCGAAATGTGGCGATAAACTGTGGCTTAGCAGATTCCGTAAACAGGTAAGAAAGAAGGAAAGAAACTGTTAATCACGATTATAAATGACAAGTTTTTCGGCAGAGGTGGGAAAATGGGTGGGCAGAGTTGGTGTGGCGCAGAGCTGGGCAGAGCAGCGCGCGTACAGCATGTAGTACAAATGCAACTAATATGTGTGGCAAGTGCTGCAAGTACTTCCCGTTGGCAGTGCTCGTACTTTAGGGTGTCATAAGCATAAAGCTGGCGAAATGTGTGTTGAATTGTTTTCGAGCCAACAAAATGAAGCTGGAAGACGTGAATGCGCGTGTGAACTGAGCGCGATGTGCAACACGCTGTTGCCTGCCGGTTGCTAGCTGGCTGGCTGGCTGGCTGGCTGGATGCCTGCCCGCCTTGCCACGTCTTAAATGCGGCGCACTCACTTGCAACAAAGACACTTTTATGGCTACAAAGCCGTTGCCGAGTGCCACTATATATATATATGTATATGTATATGTGTGTATGTGTATGTACCTTAGCCGAGCCGAGCAGCAGCTATATAGCAGCAAATGGGCGCAACGTGGGGCGTTGCTGCATGCCACGCGAGGCAGTTGAGGCAGTTGCTGCATCCAAAGGCGAACGTGTTGAGAACGTGCGTGGCATACGCCCACTTTTTGCTTGGGTGGCAGTGCACCTACCTCTGCTACTTCTTCTTCCACTTCTTCTACTTCTTCTTCTTCTTCCTCAACTCTTACTGCTTCGCATCTTGAGCATCAACAAGCAAAGAAGCTGCAGAAGAAAGGAAAATACAGCGCAAAGCATTACCAAAACGAGAAAAAAAAAACGAGAAATTTGTATTGCATTGTTTTTTGTTGTTTTTTTTTTTTTTCTTGTGTGTTTGTGTTTTGCTATTTGTTTTTGTTTTTAAGTCTTCCTTTATTTGCTTCTTTTTTCTTCATTTTTTTTCTTTCTTTCTTGTTGTTTTTTTTTTTTTTTTTTTTTTGACTATAACAATGCGGCTTCACGTTTTTTCAGCTGCTTGTTTTTGCCGTTATTCCCGTTGTTTTCGTGCTGTTATTTAAGGCCTGTATTGTTACTGTCAAGCGACAGGACATGTATGAGAGAGAGGGAGAGAAAGAGAGAGAGAAAGAGAGAGAGAGAGAGAGAGAATAAAACTGTAAATAACTTTAGGCTGCAACCGACTACAGCATACCCTAGCACAGGGGATGGGGGAGGGCTTGATCGTCATGATGATCTTCCATTGTGTTAAAGATGAAATTGTTGAATGATCATTTCGATTATGATTTCGAATAGTAAAAAATCGATATGGACTTGATCGTCTATAATGATCACCAATTCTGTTGTCTGTCCCTCTCTATTCTCTAACTCTCTAAGCAAGGAAGCTCGCTCGCTGCTCTTGCAAAGTTCTATTTGCTCCACTGCCACGCCCCACATAGAACTATTTGTGAAGGTGATCAATCTATTTGCCAAATTTGTGGCTTCCACTCAGTCGTATCGTCTTCCATATAAAAACCAATATGCTCCACAGCCAAAAAAAAAAAAAAAAAAAACAAAAATGAAACAATTCGTAAAGTATTTTTATGGGAATGTTTAGCGCTGGAAGACGAGAGTCGCGCAGGTGGAAACAAAACTAGAAAAAGGCCGCAAACTATTTATGTGGTTAATGTGAATTTATTTTATTTTTTTATTTTTGTTTATTCTTTGCCTAATGGATTGTTTGATTGCAAGTTTTAGATAAGCGACAGCAGCATATTAAATGTGAAAAGTGTAGAAAACAAGTCAGTGAGTATATGAATGTATCTGAATATGTGAGTACATGTGGAAAAGTTCAAATGTATTTACCTATATAAATAGGTAAACTTCTAATTGGCTTGGCGACCTTTCTTCACTTGAATTTTGTACAAACAGGCTTGAGGTCATGTATTTTTGGATTATTACAATGCAGCAAATTAAGTAGGGCTTTAGCCAGCACACAAACTGTTAGCAGGTGTGTGTTGACTGTTTAGTTTAGTTAAGAAATTTCTAGACCTGATTATCACCTCTAAGTAGTAGAAGTGGTAAGAGTTTTGCCTAGAAAAAATATTCTTAAATAAGTTTACCTTAATTTATATAGGGGAGTGTTTCCTTGTAGCGAGTTGCTCTTGTAGAGGAATTAATAGGAATGCCTTACACTGACCCTTTAAGCTGTAAGCAGTTGAGAATTCTATGCCTGCAGTCAATCAACAATTTTCAAGATATCAAACAATATTTAATTATTCCTATAACATTTTACATCTAAGCCAATTGAATAGGAATTCATAAGGAAACTCACATGGGCCTTGAACTAGACTCTCATTCAAAAAGGCAATTTTGGCTAACCACAATTTAGCCCCCCCGCAGGCGGTGCCAACCACATAGGACATAGGATAGCTGACACACTTGCAGTTCTTTGGGTGCATCTATGAGATCTGACTGTCTCTGTCTCTGTCTCATTCTTTTTCTCTGTCTGCCTGCTGACCATCAGTTGTGGTTAAAAAGCGCAGGCAGATAGCTAGATAAGAGAATAAGAGCATGAAGCGAAGATGCGCGAATGGAAAAACAATGGAAATGCATAAAAGTGGAAAGTGAAAAGTGTTGCCAAAAGTGTGAGAAAACAACTGCAGCATGATGAGTAAAACAAAGTAAAGTTGAGTAGAGTAGAGCAGCGGAGAGCGAAGTAAAGCAGAGTAAAGCGAAGCGAAGCGTTGCAAGCTGCACCAGACGAACAGGCGAATAGGCGAACGTGTTGCGAAAAGCCTTTTAGACGCTGCAAATACCCTGTGCAGCAAACGAAACGGGTATGCACGGGCTGCATGCGTTATTCGCTGCAAATGTCTATTGCATTAGATATCGATAATTATCGATTGTTAACTGGAGCATATTTGACCAACTCGATCGGTTAGATATTTATTTATTTCAAAGGAGATTGATAGAGTGACTTAAATAAGTATAAGCCTGAATAAGAACGGAAAATTACTTAAATACTGTCGAGCCTCGATTGAAATCGAAAATCGCAATAAATCGAAAAAAAATGCGTTCTCAATTATTCTCGCTAATTTGAATTTCTGCGTAAATCGAAAAAAAAAAAACTGATCCCCTTGCCATTTCGATTTATCGGGATTCTACTGTAGTATCACCAATCCGATGGCATTTTATTTTATATGGTCAATGATATTATTGAACTCTGATAGAAAGTATTAAAGGAGCCCACAAAAATATTTATGAAGAATCTTGAATTTAATATTAATTTAATTGTTCAAAAGTAAAATAATAATAAGTGAATGGAAAACTGAATAATAAACAAAGAGAGCGAGCGAGAGAGAGAGAGAGAGAGAGAGAGAGAAAATATTAATATTGGATTGAGAAACTGTAAAAGAAATAAAGAGAAATGAGAAAGGAAATGGATGGGAAAATCATAAAAATTTATCGCAATAAAAAATTTGCGCCTGCTCATAGCTGTATCTATAATATATTCAATAATAATATGAGAATAACCTATAATATAGTACATAAATTAATAACATGAGTACAAGCCTAGCTCCGGTAGGGTATTTGCTAGTCGGGCATTTGAAGCTCCTCGCTCGAGCTGTTGTTGTTTGTCTTGTTGTTGCTGTTTTTTTAAGTTTACTTAAATTTGAGTGCAACGGCGACAACAACAGCGACAACTAACACACACAAATACTCAGACACACACACACACAGACACACCTATGTGTTTAGTTGCTGTGGCAACACTTGGCAGATGTCCTCTTGGCGACTGTTTTGCCTTTTGCTGCTGCGGTCCTCAAAGGGCGGCGTCGGCGCATTGCACGGTGCATAATTTAGCAAACATTTGCCACAGAGTTGCACACGCTCACACAGACACACACACAGACAGGCACACACTCACACACACACGCACATAGCTGACTAAGCGACGAGACCTCTGCGTCACTGAGGGCAAATAAATAGGTGCAACACGAAGGACTAAGACCTAATACCACAAAAGAATAAATAAAAATGCCAGACGCGGGCCATGCACGACTAGCCAATGCCCTGTAATATACTCTATATATATAGTTGTGATTTTCAGTTGAGTTTTGTATGACAAGTAGAGATTTTATAGTCTGTGTGAAGAGCTGCTAAGAGGCCATATGCTTGCCATTACCTCAAAAGTACAGGGTATTCTCCAGAGCGGAACGATCGATGAGCACAAATGAATCAGAATCAACAACTGCGAGCGCAGTTGAGAAAGTTCCAGGTTTTTGGATAGATATCGTAGCCTTTTGACAATTTGCGGAGGTTATGAATCCAGCAAGCGAGTGAGAGAGAGAGAGAGAGAGGGGAGGGGGGCAGGCTTGGAGACAGAGAGAGATAGACTATGTCAAGAGAGATTTTTAGATACGAGTTATGTGACATAAGACGACAAGTTGGCAAGCTGTGGAGCGCTTCAAAGAGACAGCCACAAATCAAACAATTTCCGCTGTTTATGCGAGGCATGCACGAAGCCGTACAGCCAGCCAACGGAACAGGATGAGGTGGTGCACACACACACACGCGCATACACCCGTACGCACACACACACAGATATTAGCTACGCACACATGCAGCGAATGGAAGCGTGAAAATGCAATTTGTTGCGTGGAGTCGTCAGTTTATTGAATTTATTTATATGCAGTCGCTTGCTTAGACATTGACTGATTGAACGATTGATTGATTGAGCGATTGAGTCACTGAGTGCAAAAACGAATTTCATTTAAAGCACTCACGCACACACACACACACAGAGAGAGGACTACTGTCCGTCGACATTGCAATGTGTGTGTGTGTGTGTGTGTGTGTGTGTGTGTGTGCCCTCTGCTAGCCAAAAGAGTTGAAATATGCATTAAGTTAGCTTGAAGGACTTGAACCGGCAATCGATACGTTTGTCTAGCCAAGTGAATGTAGCAGGAAAATAGATATTTAGTTGGTATATGAAATAAGCTATGTTGTCATTATTATTATTAACTATTGAACAAAGTTAGAGAGAAATTTATAGTTATGTTTGAATTGAAAGAGTAGCAAATGAAGAAGAAACTACTTTAATATTATTTAAACTATGAATAGAGAAATATGCCGATAAACCTATGGTAAAGATAAACCTTATTGCCTATAAATTGAGGGATTTATAGAGATCTTAAAAGTTAAGTTCATTGAATTATAGATAGAGAAATTTGATGAAATATGAAAGGAAAGATCTCAAAAACTAAAGATAGATCTTATTAACTATAGATAGTAGGATATATAGAGAGATCTGAAAAGATGTTCATTGGCATAGTAGCGAAAAAATTATAATATTATTATCAAAATATGCAGAGCTTATAAAAATCTGATAAAATCAAAATAGTCTCAGCTAATGCTTTGACTGTTATCACAGCTAGAAGAAGAAGCAATTATGAATTAATAAGTATCTACAGATAGATCTTATAAAAATCTGACAACATCGAAATGGAGAGCTATGAAGAGATCTTAAAAGTTAGATCTCGACTATACCGAGAGATATGTACGAGAGATATGTTAGCTATGTTCATTGAAATTGCAGCAGGTGTAGTATAAAGACTGTTAATGCACGTGTTGCCAGTCTTCACAGCTAGATGGCGTTAGCAAATGAATCGAATTACGATTCGTTTCAATCGTTGGCTCTGCCAGACGCTTGACTGACTCGATTTTGTGGCTTGGGCTTAAAGGATTTTGTCAGTTTAGTTATTAAAAACTCACTTGTGCAAACATCAGAGAGACAGAGAGAGAGAGAGAGAGAGAGAGAGAGAGAGAGGGAGAGAGGGAGTGGGAGCATGTTTGAGGCAGCAGCTTGAACTGGACACTGCTCGCTGGCCATTCGAGCACTGAGGCCATTCAGTTCTATGTGTGTTTGGTCGGCTGGCTGGGTTGCTCTCTGCTTATTGGGGCCTTTGCTTCGATTTAACGCTGACACATATCGCTGGAGAGAACTCTGCTTCTTGTTCTAGTTGTGTTTTTTTTTTTTTTTTTTTCTTTCAGTGCATTTGCTTTGGCTATATTTGCCTTGCATTGCTGCTGCCACTGCTGCTGCTGTTGACTAAAGAGAGCTTTTGGCTGTGCATGTGTGTGTGTGTGTGTGTGTGTGTCAGTATCTCTGTGTCTTTGTGTGTGTTTGCCTTAGAATTCCCCAAATTGTAATTTTATAGCTGCGTCATTGCCCAAATGCTCAAATAGACTTTAGCCCAGCGCCGCTTGCAGGCCAACTTTTTATGCCGGCCAACACTTGAAGGAACTTTGCTGCTTCTTCTTCGAATGCATCTTCTTTCTCTTTTTATTGCTTTTGGCATTTACTTTTGCTTCACGTTTTCTTTCTTGCTTCTTGCTTCTTCTTTTCTTTTCTTTTCTTTCTTTTTTGCTGGCACTGGCTCACTTACGGGCTATTCTGTTGCTTTGGCTCTTTTTATTTCGCTTCGACTCCCCTCTAGCATTTCAGCTTTAGCTTTGGCTTTGGCTTTGCCTGTCTGTCCCAATTCGATTTCATCTGCTGCCAAAGTGCTGCCAACTGAATGCAATTGCATCGCCATTGGCCACATCTTCCCTCTGTCTGCCTATCTATCTATCTAACTATCCAGCCATCTGACTATCATTCTATCTGGCTCCATCGCACTTGCGTGTAATTTGGCATTACAGCGCCATATAAACACCCTGTATGGAGCACCGTGAGGTATATGTACACTGTTGTGAAATTTGGCAGTACATATGCATTTCGGGCTTTTAGAATATCCTGCGTTCTCCTTGGACCAGCTCTCCTTGCTGGGCAGGAGTCAGAGGGCAGGGCATTAGAAAGTCGTTGAGCATAGTTTATTGACTAGTTGTTAAAGTGTTGTTGGCCTGCGGGCATGCCAGCTGCATGCAGCTGTCGAGTAGCCCTGGCTAGCGGTTTTTTTTTTTTTTTTTTGGCTATCTAAAAGAGCAGCACTAGCCGCAGAGTCGAACGCATCCTGTTGCATGCCGTGGGCCAGCGACAATATGCGATTAGATTGCAGTTCACGGTAGGCTGATGAGTTTCTATATAAATATATATTGTATGTATAGAGAGAGAAGGAGATCGAGCGAGAGCGACAGAGAGAGAGATGGAGCAGAGGCTCTCCAACAAAGTTGGCCAAAGCGCATATTTTATTCAATGCTTCATTTAGCCCGGCGAACTGTCGAACTGGCCAAAGGCCATATCCAATTTTAGTTTAGAAATTGCAACTGCAATTGCAATTCCAGCAGCAGCAGCAACAGCAGCAGCGGCAGCAGCAACAGCAACAGGAACTCTCAACACTTTTGGCCGCACATAAATCAACTTTAAATTAAATGCTCGACGGCAAATCGGTATCAAAAATGTCGCTGCAACAATAATGGCAAAGTCGTTTATTTAGCTGCCCGTTCCGATAGCATTTGGCTAAATTGTGTGCCAAATCTCGTTGCGCTCGTTGGGCGAGAGTATGCCCAGCATCCTGCTGCTATCATTGTTGCCATTATTGCTGCTGCTGCTGCTCCTGCTGCTGCTGCTGCTCCTGCCGCTGCTGCTGCTGCTGCCGAGGGTCCCTCGATAGGCAACGGAAACTCAAACACACACACACACACACATACACACTCGCAACGAGAACTATAAGTAATATCCTCTATTTTTTTGCATTGGGCGTGGCCAGCACAAGATTTAATCGCACTCAGCTGAGAGCGAGACAGAGAAAGACAGAGAGAGAAAGAGATAGAGTAGATGCTGTATAAGAAAGGAGATATGGTTTTTAACAACATGTTCATTATGCAACAATACGAAATGCGAAATACGAATTGCTGCTGCTGCTCCTGCGACTCCTGCTGCTGCTCCTGCTGCTGCTGCTGCTCCTGCGACTCCTGCTGCTGCTGCCACAATGCGTGCCCCTACCAGAACCCTCTGCTCAAGTACAGCCAGCAATCACCACACACACACACACATATATATGCACGCACACTCAGTTGAACCTTTACTTATGCATTATGCTCGAACTTTATTCACAGGCTCACCACAGCCCACATATCGTTGGCTCAAGGATGGCATACCCGTTGCCGATTATTCATCCAGTCAATTTTATCGCATTCACAACACGAAGCGCGAGGATGCTGGCAGCTATCAGTGCATAGCCAGAAACGAGGCTGGCTCCATTTTCAGCGAGAAGAGTGAAGTTGTTGTATCCTGTAAGTACACACACATGTATATATCTACCTTCATATATGTATGTATATATATATATTTGTATCGGGTGCTGGCTGTCCCTTTGTGACAAATTCAGCTTCAAGTGTTTCATCGAACCGGCTGCTAAAGCCATTGTAATTAGCCTGCTGCTTATGACGTGTGAACACATTTCTAACTACCTGTCTGCATGTCAATTTGACATGTTTTGTATTGAACTCACACGCACACACACACACGCACACACACACACATAAGCATTAAGCACTTGTTCCAACAAGGCTCAGTCTCAGCTGAAGTGGCTCCAATGTGGTTTTAGCACACAAAGCATAAATAAAATATATGTATAAAGCATATGAAAAATATTTATAAATATGCAAAACTAGCTGAAATGATTGACTGACTGATTGATTGACTGTCTGAGGAGCTATGGTCTACCAAACATTTGAAATGCATTATTGAAAAATATTTCAACGAGCTCAAAAACAGATGCAGAGTCAACGATTTTAATGATATATGTATAAATATATACAGATATATATAGTGTATATACATATATCTATATATATATATAAAGCCAACCAAAATTGTGTAACTAATCATTTCTTGTTAGTGTAACAGCTGCATTTGATTTACAGTCTTAGGCAAGTGGAGCTCAGCTGCTCATTATTTATAATTAGACGTTATGAACAGCAATTATTTAACAATATTTGACATGTGAATTAGGTTGAGCTTAGACAACAGAACAGAAATCAATAATATTGTAAACATGCTCATTTCTGAGCGTAAAATTAACAAAATTAATATCATGAATATTCGAATTATGAATTATTAATTATGAATATAAGCTGAAATTGAATAGAATTTAACACGAGAGACTCTCTAGTCGTTAATGCTAGACAATCTGTGTGTTGAGCAGGTGCTCAATATCAATTTTAAATGCTTCTTGGTAAAGTGAGCTATTTTACAAAATATTAGCACTTATCGAAACTGTAGAGGTGGTAGAAGTGGTATTTATCGAAACGGTAGAGGTGTTCGATAGTCGGGCATACTTTAAGTTGAATGTAAATATGAAAATGAGATATGTCCTAGTTGTAGAAATGGGCAAGAAATGCCCAGAAATCGCAAGCTTGATATCGATTCTACGATAAAACAGAAAATAGCTCTGGAGCTGATACAAAATGCAATATTTCAAGGCTCTATGTCTTCATGAGATGAACGACTCTAGAGAGTCGACAGAGACAATCAAAGAGAAATGCAAAATTTTCTTTGTAGTTCAGCAAGAGTTTATATACTTTTGCTTATAGACTTTTAATATAGCAATACACTTTAAATATTACATTTTTAATGGGTATAAATATGATAGGAGCTAAGCGATGTTCCAACTCACCAGCGATCGCTTCATCTAGTTGAAGAGAGAAAAAGTTCGTAATGATTATAAAATGAATTTGAAAGTTTTTCACTTTTTTCCGTTTCAATATAATTGTATGAAATGAAACAACTCAGTAAGAGGCCATTCTTTGGCGCGCCTGAAAGTGTGCTAGGGAATTATTAGTTGGTATATAAAGTGCCGAGCACACATATTATTATAGCTGGGTCAATTAGTTATTATTAGCTATAAGCAGTAACTAGATAATTAATTAACTCACCAATGCTGAAGCACTTGAGAAGGAGCACAAGGAGATTGCGCTCTAATCGCCAGCATAGACAATGGAAACTTTTGTTGTCAGCTGTTGCTTCTCCTGCTGAGTTGTTGTTGCAGCAGCAGCAGCAGCTGACTTCAGCTGGGAGTCACGTGCAACGCTATGTGTCAACTGACAACTTGATAAGTGACAAGGATGCTTGGGGAACAGGGATGACGAAGTGAGACTGATAGAGAGAGGGGTGGGTGTGTGTGTGTGTGCCATGTGTCATGAGAGCAGAGAGTTGGGAAGGCCATCAAGCTGGCAATTAAGGGCTGGTTGCCAATCAAACGCTTGTCACACAGCTCGCCTAGCTATAGGTATAGCTGCTAATTTTTCTTAAATGCGAACTTAATTACAACAACAGCAGCAGTAAGAGCGAGAGCGAGAACAAGAGCAAGAGCAAGAGGAAGCAGTTTTGTGGCAATAGGGTCACAGCAGAGCAAGTAACATACAATTAGAGAGCTGTAAGTGTAACGCATATACCGAGAGAGTGAGCGAGGGAGAGGCAGAGTGAGAGAGGGAGGGAGAGCGCGTGCGAATGTGAAAGACTCTGAGCGACACTTGGGCTATGCGTATGCGAGTGTGTGTGTCTGTGTGTGTGTCAGTGTGTGTGTGTGCACCACACATTACCCAACTGCTTGAACCTAATAAATCGAGCTCTTGACAAGCTGGTGACCTTCTTTTCGGGCACACCAGCCATGAAGCTGACGAGCTGCGTGATAACGTTGATGATGACGATGACGATGACGATGGCGATGACGACTCGTGCTGCATGGGAGCGGCCCAAGACGGCGCTGAACTGAAGCGTCTTGAGCACTTAATTAATTGTAGGAGAGCGCTTAAACTGAACTAATAACCTTTAGAGCTCATAGTTTGGGCCCCGGAGAGGGTTGCCTTTTCAGCACACTGAATTGAAGTGAAGTGGGGCATGCTGGGGCTGGGGCTGGGACTGAGACTGGGTCTGCGTCTGCGGCTGTGGCTGTGCGCTGTGCCACTTGATAAGAGGTTAAACAAAAATTGCCAGCCCGCAGGTCAGAGGCCACTGCTGCCTGATTCAATTAGCTCGCGTGACACAACGAGCTATCTGCGGGGGGAGGGATGGGGTGCTGCTCGCACACATTTTCACCACAGTGTACTTCATTTGTTTTCATTTGTTTGCTTTTCGTTTTCCACACACACACACACAGATATGGGCACCTTCGAGAACCAGAACGAGGGATACTTGACCGTGGTCAGCGGTCATCCGGCCATCTTCGACATGCCAGCCATTGATTCGGTGCCGAAGCCGTCGGTCTCCTGGCAGGCGGAGAATAGAACGCTCAACTATGACATCAAGTACGCCCTGACCCAAGCCAATCAGCTGATCGTGCTCAGCGCCAATGAGCAGGATCGTCACGCGTATCGGGCACACGCCATGAACACCCAACTGGGCAGGGAGGAGGCGAGCGCCCCTATACATCTCAATGTGACAGGCGATCCGTATGTGGAGGTGGCGCCCGAGATAATCGTACCGCCGCAGGATCTGAAACTGAAGCGTGGCGAGGGCGTGGCCGAACTGCAGTGCATTGCCAATGCACGGCCCCTACACGAGCTGGAGACCATTTGGCTGAAGGACGGACTGCCCGTGGAAAATGCCGGCATTCTGCATACGCTCAACAATCCCTGGAACCGCACCTTGGCCCTGCTCCAGGCGAACAGCTCCCATGCCGGCGAGTACACCTGCCAGGTGCGTTTGCGCAGCGGCGGCTATCGGACGGTCACGGCCAGCGCCCACGTCTACATCCTCGAGCCGCCCATGTTCTTTACGCCCATGCGTGCCGAGACCTTTGGCGACTTTGGTGGTCAGGTGGTGTTGCCATGCGACGTGGTTGGCGATCCGACGCCCCAGGTACAATGGTTCCGCAATGCCGAAAGCATTGATGCGCAGCTACAAAGTGGCGGGTAAGTGTGAAAGTCGTTTTATATTGAAATAGCCAAGTAGTGTTGTAAAATTTCGATTTTAGTATTGGCTAGAAGCTTAAATGTGAGCTTAAGGCAGTTTAGTGTAAAAACAGTTGAGTAGTGTTGTAAAATGATTGTTTTTGTATTGGCTAGGAGTTCAAATATTAGATTAATTACATTTAGTGCTTGATAGTCTGGGTCAGACAGCGTTTTCCAACACTAGCACATCAAAATAGCTTAGCGGTGCTGCAAAGTTTGAGCTTAAGACGCAGAACTGTAAGGCAGACAGTGTTTTCCAACACTTTTACATACAAATAGCTAAGCAGTGTTGCTAAATGAACAGTATAGTGTTGAGCAAAAGATCAAATAATGAACTGAAGGATATTTAATGTTTATGAAACCCAATAGACAATATTTTTCAACACTCTTATATCGGAATAGTTGGGCAGTGCTGTAAAGTGTGCAGCCTAGTGCTGTAAAACTCTTGCAACACTTGCAACACTAATAATTTGTTATTGGATTTCCGAATTCATTTACCCATTCACTGCGGTTGTTTTACGGCCGGTGCTGAAAATTACCACAGAATCAATAGAGCACAATTATGAAACATGTTTATTGCAGCAGAACGGCCATCTATACGCATTAAATATGTTAAATCGGTATTCGGAGCAATCGAGGGCTCAGAAATATGCCAGCATAGCGATTTCGATTAATAGGCGTAAAGCTCAATTAGTGTGGTGTGGTCGGTATGCTGCAGCGGGGAGGTGGGCGGGCTGGCTATGTTTGTGAATAATTACAACTCATGAATGTTAAACACATTGCAGGTACTCAGTGAAAGCCGATAATACGCTGATAATTAAAAAACTGACGCTGGAGGATGAGGGCATGTTCCAATGTCTGGCGACCAACGAGGCCGGCGAGAAGTCGGCGTACACCTGGCTGCGTGTGAAAAGTGAGTCAAGTGGTGCTAATCGACTGATTGCATTCCCCATTTAAAGCCCATCCCATATACATATATATATATTTATCATATTTGCATTTCTACTAACCAAATCCGCTTCCTAGAAACAGTTCGAGCTGCGCCCAATGAAAACATTCTACTAAAACGGTGCTGTCTCTGTCTCTCTTTCTTCCCCATTTATTAATGCCATTGTTGTCTCTGTTATGATCGAAAAAAAAAAACAAAAACACTAACATATGCATATATATATATATATATATATATATATATATATATATATATATATATATATATATATATATAACTATATATAAACCCATTCATATCAATCAACCACATTAAGCAGCCACAACCGAAGCAGCTGCTGTGCCGCAGCCGCGCGTGAAGCGTCTGGCACAGCCGCGCATCTTGCGGGTGCGAGCCTCGCATGCTGGCATGGGATCGGGTCCGAGATCGGGCTCGGGAACGGGATCTGGCTTGGGTTCTGGCTCGGGCTCTGGCTCGGGCTCGGGCTCAGGCTCGGGAACGGGATCGGGATCGGGCATGGGCATGAACGCTAAACACCCTGGCAAGGGTAATAAACGCAAGGAGTTTCGCTTTGGTATGGGCATCAAGAATGCAAAACGCTCACAGCTCACATTTACAACTCAATGCACTGCACCTCGAATTGAGAAAACAACTCACTCACATTTAGATCATTATCGCTGTTATATATCAATTTAGACATAGCTATATATGTATGTATGTATATATAGACTCTGCACTTGCATGAAAGGCATTCAAATCGCACTCATTTTCAGTTCACTCATTCGTGTTTGCATTCACTCAAACAGGCATAGCACGAGTGCCACACAGCAACAAACACACCCATACACACACACACACACACAAAACACACAATGATGCCCCATGTGGCCCCCCACTTGGGGGTTGACTCAAGTGCAACATAATTGTGGCAATTTGTTTGCAGTTTATGCTCATATTTTAAATGCCGCATTAAATCAACAACGTGCCACAAACTGTTGCCACTCCCATTGTTTGTAGTTAGCGTGAATTGTGACACTCTCGCAATTATTATTAATACTATAATTATTAACCAAAAATTCAACTATAAGCAGATTATTAAATTACTAAACTTGCATTGAGCTGAAGTCTTCACGGAAGAGCCTGAAGCACATCTAACTGACTTGAGTTCTACTGAATGAACTCTTTAAATAGTTTTTGCACAATTTATTGGCTTTCTTTCTTTTAACTAACAAATTGATTGTACCAAATTTAGTATATAGATTTAAGAAACTTTATTTAAAAAATTGACAACTTTTATATTTCATATTTTTATTGATATATATCATACAAGTTTTGAACTCTTGAAAATGGGAAATCTGGGCAGATTGGTTTTATCAAAATGTATTTAAGAGGCGTGGCAGAGCCTACGAAGTATATATAGTGTTGATCAGGGCGAAGAGCTGAGACAATTTAGCTTTGTCCAGAGAGTTAGACAGCTAACTCTCTGTGCGTCCGTTCGACTAGAACAACTGCACCAGCTTGGTATAGAGGACTGAATAATTATAATTAATGAAAATGTGAGATCAAAATATAACCTATATATTTTATGTATAATAATAAATATAATAAAGAATTATATACCTACATATATAATTTTAAAGCCAACCTCGTATAAAGTATAAAATTATATGAAATTTCGCATAGACGCATAGAACATATTGCGTAGGAGTAGCTAACATATGTATATGTATGTCTCTACATCTATATGTAGTTGTAAGTGCATGGATCCTTCATTAACATCCATAGACTTCAGTCTAGTCATTGTCCATCCATATGCATAGAGAGACCCAACTCAGTTATTCCGATTGTGCAGGCAAACAATAGAGAGATGAATATTCCACACATATTTATATACATTTATATATACTACGCATATTCCACATGATAATCACACTTATTTACCTGTTAACTGTTAACTGTGCATTAGCTGCAATTGAAATCTGAGTGCAGGCAAAACTCAGTTTATTTGCTCAAGCTCAAGAGCAAAAGCTGAAGGTATTTCATAAATATGCATGACTTTTTGCTATTGTTATTGCCGTATCGTTTACCAGCAATAATATTAATAATTACCATTATGATTATCATTAATATTGTACGTATTCTCATTGTGTGCATTATCATCGAGCTTGTTCTTGTTCATAATATTCATAGATTTTGAGTTGAGAACTTGCCGCTGCGGCATCCAAGTGCCGTTAAGTGCCTGGCCTGGTCTGGCGATGTCTATGCAACAGGCTTGTAGCTTGTATTAAATAATACATGCATACACCTACACACACACACACACACACATTGTTTGCATTTGCCATGGGAGAATTTTGCATATTTATGAATTTAATATAGCGCAAAATAAAGACAGACGAAAGGACACATGCTCAGCAAATACATATAAACAGGCGCACCCATAAGCACACACACACACACACACATACACATGCATATATGTATGCATATATGTATATACATCCATATACTTTCGGTCTTGTGCAGCTCAACAAAGCCCAGCAGCACATTTGAATTGATTTCGAGCTTTTATTATTTGGCAAATTCTTTTCTGAACTTTGATCATTTTATATCAGACAAAAATCAAATTTACTCTTAAATAATTAATGCTGCATTAACAGTACTATGTTATCGAGTGGTCTGAAATTGAAATTTTCAAATATTTTTTATATAAATAAGAAATGCAACTAATTCGACGAATTTTGCTGTGCAGCTAAAACCAAAGCTTAATTTAAAAAAAATTTCGCATATATTTGATATTGGTTTTTTTTCTTTTTTTTTAATCAAATAATTTTGAAAATAAAATAAAATAAAATAAAAAGTAAATGGTGTGGCTAAAATTAAATCTTTTTATGACATATAAAAGGAAGTAAATAAATTATGTGTAATATTTATTAAAAAAAAAATATTTTAAATATATATACAGTGAGTAACATTAATATTCGGTTTTTTATTTTTCAACATCAAACGCCCATAAAACAATATTAATTGAAATTAAAAAAGTTAAAATGCTAAATTGTAGATTGAAAAATTACCTTTCCGATGATCTCTATATCAATACAGTAGTTTTAAGATAACTAACAAAAATTATACATATACCAAAAAAAAAAAAAAATTTGGCGTTTTTTCAATATTCGGGTTTTTCTGACCAGATTCGACTTCTATTAAAAACGGTTTATGTTTAATACTTGGCATGATCTCCATTATTCTTTAGAGTGTCCCTTAGATGTTTTTGGCCCACCCTTACGGGCGTTTAAAATTGAAAAATAAAATACCGAATATTAATGTTACTCACTGTATGCATAGATTCTATATCAAATGATAAAAAAGAGTTTATTAATAGCGTTTTATATATTTACATTTAAAGTCACATTTTTTGAAATGATTAAAACAAAGTAATTAATTTAAAGTTTTTTTTAAAATATAAACTGCCAGCAGCAGCTAAATGCCAAAGCTAAAAGCAGCATGAATCTAGTCAATGTACATATATATATATTTATTTAGTTATTTATACATATATACTGGACATATGCCTGCCGCATGCCACGCTAATTCATGTCTTTCAGCCCGCATTGTGCAGCTCGCAGCTGCAGCTCGGTCGGTGCCCCAAAAAGCATGCTACATTATTTAATTGGGCTGCTGATGCAGCTCAAGTTTTGGCCGTTTGACAGCAACTAAACAATTATGCATTAGAAAGTGCAGCTCTTTGCTGTTGCTGCTGTTGTCGGAGCTGCTGTCGTTTAAATATTTGACAAACTGTTGTCGCTGTCGCTGTCGCTGTCGACGGTGACGTCGACGTCAGCATTCGGCAGCGAACTTGTTTGCCTGCTCTCAAGTCACAGAGACACTGCGACGCCGACAGACGTCTGTGCTCAACTTGTCGCAAAAATATGCAGATCCATGGTGTGGCTCAGCGTGAGAGCGAAAGGGAGAGCAAGCGTAGAGCGGGATGGCCAGAGTTCTTGTTTAAGTTGTTTCAATTTTATGGCTCTTTAAGAACTTGAACAACTGTTATTTTCTTTATCTGAGCAGCTTTCGCTCTCTCCTGCACCCACTCTCTCTCTCTCTTTCTCTCTGTCTGTCTGTCTAATATATATTTTTGGTTACATTTTAATGGAGCTTGGCGACGTTTACATGCCCGTCGAGCTCTCGTCGTCCGCTGGCCATGTAAATTGAAAATTTCGATGCATATTTCGTGTCGAGCTTTGCTTTAGCTTTGCTTTGCTCACTCCCCCTTCTCTCTCTCTCTCTCTCTTTCTCTCTTTCACTGTCTGGCTTGAGTCAATGCCACGGATTTGTCCCTGCTGGCGAACCGCTTGCCCGCTGCACTTCATTGAGTTACAACTAGTTAAAAGATTTTGTATTCCTGGCTGCGGCCAGGGCCAGGCCATGTCGGCTTCGACTTGGACTTCGCCCTCGGCTTCGACTTTGGCTTTGGCTTTGGCGTTGGCGTCGCGCTTTATTGAAAAACTTTTGTCAACTTAAGTTGAGTGATTTTATTTTATGGCTCAGTTACCTTACCCCAAGTCCTAATAAGCTCTCATTTCACTTAATGTGCAGCTCACAATTTGAGTTAATTTGTTTAGATTGCTGCAGCTGCTGCACTGAGCATCGAACATGTCCAAACTGAAGGTAATCGGAATGGACTTGAGTCCCTTAGTTTCAGGCAAGGATTAGTTTCATCCATCATTCTGCTCGCAGCTGTCATTGTTCGACATAAATTCACATTACTTTTTCTACTCCTAATGGACCAACAGCGGTTCGGCTCCGTCTTGCGTAATTCATATTCGAATTTACACATTCATAATCCACCGGGATATAAATTACAATTAGACGTTTCGCCTTGAAAGGTTTTTCAAAGCCCGAAATTTGATTTGAGTTCATACAATCAAAGCAGGCGGAAAGTTATTCATATGATTTGCTTAACTAAATTAAGCCATTTGACTTATTAAAGCAATAAATAAAATTACGGTTTAAAGGCAAAAGAGACAAAGAAAAGAAAAGGTGATACAAAAGATTTGTGCAATTTAGCTTGAAGTGTAGAAAAATGAATGTAAAAACGAAAATCCGCTGCAGAGGAGACAGACAGAAGCGAAAAATGTCTCAGCCTTCAGCTGAGCTTCAGTTTTTGTGGCTGGCGTTCTCAGAATTTGTCACCTACGCAAATGACTTTGGTACTTACAGTATATCGTGCAAATGTTGTTTGTGGCAGTGTATATAGGACTTGGGCATAGATTGGATCCCGGATGTTGGATATGGCATAAATATATCTTTAATTAGTGAAGTACCAGAGATTCTCTCACATTAGATCTAAATATATAAATATCGTAATATAACTTGAGAACTTCAGAATCAACTTAGAAAAATCATAAGTGAAGTAAAGCTAAAAGTAATGCAACAAATTTACGAATTAAATATGCCACATCTTATTACTCAAAAGTTTTCCTACCTAAAATCGATAACAATCGATATTAAAAATAGACAAATAAATTACAGCATTGTTTTATGGATCTTTCCTTTAGTAAACAGTAAATATTATGAAATTATAAATATTATAAATATTATGTGCAGAAAAAAAAATACAAAGATTCCCTTAAATAATGTCGTACATTTTGCAATTTTTACATATCGATAAATATCGACAGGAAATTATTCTATAAATATGTAAATTTTTAGCATCAAAAGTGTATTAGGTCTTACAACTAAAGATTATCGTTAATCGAATGACTAAAATCGATTAATATCGAAATAAACTTGAGCTTGTTCAGCAGCTGTTTAGAAGGTATTTGGTAGTCGTTCAGTGGCAACAGGTGCAAGCCAATGTTTATTTTTATTCGCTTCTATTTACGTATTTAGCAATGAGTTATGCCTTTAACTGTGGCACTGGCAACTGGCAACAAGGGGCAACAAGTGGCTGGCTAAGCTGCCGCACACTCCACAACATTTGATGGTCGAGGCGTCACGTGGCGTGGGTGAGGGGCGGTGGCACGTTTGGGTCGTGGGAGGGCGAGCAGCTGGCTTGAAATTATTTTCCAGGATAGCGCGTACCGAGCGGTAACGGTGCCGGAGTAGAAGGAGGAGGAGGAGGCGACGGGCAACGGGGCAACGGGGCAACTGGGAGAGCAACCCGGGTCGGGTTCATAAGTTGTTTGCATTTTAATTGCGCCCGCCTCTTGGCAAAAGTTTTGCATATTTCTTCTCCGGTTTTTTTTTTTTTTTTCTGTTGCTGCTTCTGCTGCTGTTGTTAGCTTGGCTGGCATAAGTTTGGCTTTTGGATTGCACCTGGCAAAATTTAGCACATTACCTTTGGCCCTCTGACGTTGCTGTTGTTGTTGCGCATTTTCCGGCTGCTTGAGCTGCTCGAGTAACATAATTTTGTAATTTCCCGAAACGCAAAGTGATTTTAATCGCTGCTTCCTGGCAGTTTGCAGACGCTTCACTGTTTGTCTATGCAGCTACCAAAGTTTCCACAAACAACAACGTATTAATGAAGAGGCACTGGGCGCTGGGGGCGTGGCAACATTTTCCGGCACTTGGCAGGCCAAGGCGCCACACACAGATGTAGCCAAAAACACACACACACACACACACACACTGTGAAATTTAGATGCAGTCATGCAATCAGTTTAAATTCAACTCTCTCTGTCTCTGTCTCTGCCTTCCTCTCTCTCTCTCTCTCTCTCTCTCTCTCTCTCTCTCTCTCTCTCTCTCACACACACACACACACTCGCACACATCCGTGCGCACAGCTGAAATAACACAATACACGCAACACTTGAAAGTTGTTTGCTTACTTTGTGCTTTGGTAGCCTCTTCTTTGGCTGCTTCACATTGTGCCCGGGGCAAACAACAGGTGGCGCCACCTGGCGTTCGTAGCACACGTAATTGCAGTTGATTTTGAGGTTACATCAAGTTTGATTGGCAGTTAAAAACACTTTAACTACATGCTAACTCCCCACTCAAGCTGAAAACATAAAAAAGAAGCAGAAACAAAAAACAAAAAACAAAAGAAGAGAGTCCTATGCGACCCGACCAATCCATAAACAAGAGATAATTTCGGTCTTCCTATGGTTTCTATCGACAATAATCAATATCCAGACCTTTATTGCATATATAATATATCATATATCATTTTTCGTTATACAAAATATAAACATCCTGCCAACACAACATATCCTTGAATTCAAATTGCAAATCGGAAACGCTCTATTTGTTCTTATCAGTCTTCTCTGGCGGCGACTTTACCCAAGCTGTGTAATCGTTTCCACTTTGTGGCGGACGCCCATTTGAGTTCGGCGAACGTGAATCGGTTGGGCTATTCACAGAGTCCTGCGATGGTGCAGGATTCTCGTTCGCCTCACTGGAAGCAGCTACGCGATTGCGCTTCTTTGCAACGGGCTCGTCGCCGCGAAGCGGTGATCCTTTACGTTTTCCTTTAGCACAACCTGAGCTAGTCGACGGACGTTCTGGCTCCTTGCAATCATCGACATCCATCGGGCTGACGTTATCCTCCATTTCAGGAGCCTTATTTTCCTGCTTCTCGTCTTCCATTTGCAAGTTATTGTTGTTTTCAGTTTCAGTTTCAGTTTCATGATTCACGTTGTTAGTGTTTTTCTCTTGATCTTCCTCCTGATTGCGCTTGGCCTGATCATCTTGATTTTCAGATCCTCGGTCTGCAGATGCATCCTCCCGTTTAGTTTGATCTTCAGCTTTATTCACCTTCTCCTTCTCTGTAGTCTTCTTCCTATATTTCATCAACTTTTCGCTCTGATGCTCCTCATCCATGTGCATCTCACCTTTTATAGCTCTCAGCTCCTCCCGAGCTGCCCTCTGAGAATACCTCAGCTTGATATGATTTGGCAGCTGGAACCATTGACGTCTGGCGATCCGGCGCAAATCAGTATATTCACGTAGTGTAAGGCGTTGTTTATTAGTCTGTTTTAGCGCATGTGTGCGTAGTTCCACCAAAAAATTTTGGAATGGAAACCTTGAAATCAATAACTGTAATTTCAAGGAATTCAAATCGAGACACGAAGTGTTATTTGTGGTATTTAAGGCAGTGTCTGTGAGTGTGTGGATAGTGTTAGTGAGTGTGGCAACTGAGGTATTCTCAGAGGCGTCCGGGGCAGCACAACTGGTGGGAGTATCAGAGCAGCGATAACTAGGAGCACCAGAGCTGGCAGCTGTGGAAGTATCCGAGCGACACATAAAGGCAACGCATATTGAATCTTCCATGGAAATATCCGTTAGATTAGCAGTATTATTCCTTTCAGAGTGATTTTCTACGTTAATGACTAGCCGGGACGCATATTCCTGGTTACATTCCAAATAATATATCGTAGGCGGCTCATTCGCGAAAACCAATGAATCACCATGATAATTTTCTTCGGGCTCCGATCCAAGTTCCCTGCAAGTCGGCTGAGCTAGATCCGTGTGACTATGTACGTTCACGTGAAGGGTCATGTTCACAGGTTCCTGCACATTGTTCCCAGTGGGTAGATCATTCATGAAAACATCTGAATCGGAGCCACTATTCATGCTCGTGCTGACATTATCCGTTTCCATGGCACTGTCCGCAGTCTCATCTGTGATCGGTGCGTCAATTTCAGTGTCTGTACCTGTGATACGATTAGCCTCTGCATTTGCATCAGCATAGTTATTGGAATTAGAAGAAGCTGACGAAGAACCCAAAAGGCGCGACAGGAGTTTGGAAAAAAGTTTACTAAATACACGTAATATGCGGCTCATTTTGTTTTGTTGTTTTTTTTTTTTTTTTTTTTTTTTTCGTTGATATCAAAATAGAATATACAAAATATAAAATCAAAAACCAAAAAAATTTACTTTTTTATATATTTTTGTGAACTTTCGAGATTTGTAAATCACAACCGAATTCAACTGATGCTAGAGTAGGACTGAGAAATTTCAGGTTTCCCAAAGGGTAGCGTAACTATTCGCCTGCTACGATCCGAGTGAATGTATTTGAAATTGAACCAAGATGTTTATGGGTTGCTTGGATCTTGGCAAATGCAATGAAAGTGATACTGAAATAGGTATATCAATTAAAACTGCTCGGCATTGCATTGTGTCTTAAAGCGGGTGAAAAGTGTGCTTAGCTGCGGCTAAGGATTTGCCCACAGTTTATACAAAGAGCTTAATGCAAAATACGCCGCAATTCCCATGCAAATATTATGCATAACCAGCAACGCGACCACCAACACCACCACCAACACCACCAGCCACACCACCAGCACCAGCGCTGCCAAACAACCCACCAGCCAACAGCCAACAGCCAACAGGCATCAGCTAGCACCACCCGGCGCCACCCAGCCACAACCCCACCATCAGTGGCCCGGGGTCCTTGGGGCAAGCACTTTACGGGCGGGCGCTGGCACTTATCGCCGGTGCACGTCATTCCTGGCGAGGGCTTTATTATAACGGCTTTAACTTGAGGCGGTCGCCTTAGTGGGTCAACTTGATATTAATTACGAATGCCATGCAACAATAGCAACCACGGCTTAAGTTGCGGCACGCTGCACGCTGCATGGTGCACGTGGCATAAATCGTGCCCCACCCCTGTTGGCTATGCAGATCAATATGTCGTTGATGCAACAAATTTTAAAACTGGATTAAAACTAGCATCGGATGCTCCTTTCACTCTCGCCTAATTGTTGTCCGGGTGCCAACGACTGCTCCATGCTCGCTCAAACTCAATTGCATTGCCTCCGGCCATCAAAGGCGGAAGTCTAGTCCGTACCGAGGGTCAAGTGTGAATTTTGGCTACTTTTCTCTATTCACTCTATTCTACAGATTTTCTAGACCACTTCTGCAGTAACTGGAAGTCTAGTCCGTAGCGAGGGTCAAGTGTGAATGTTGGCTACTTTTCTCTATTCACTCTATTCTACAAATTTTCTAGACTGGATAAACCACACAAAAATCTATTCCAAATTGCAAGTCTCTCAGCCGCAACAGCAAACAGACGGCGAGACATCGCAAAGCAAATAAAAGGAAGCTAATATACTCTTGTTTGCTTAGTCAACGAGTATAAATATTCAAAACGAAAAGAAATAAAAGCGAAAATGTTGCCTCTTTCGTTTTATTGGACACGTTTCTTTAATATGCCCTTTGCGTGCACAGCCGCAACAAGCTGATGGCAGTAGAGAGGAGCTGGCAGGAGGCAGGGGGCAGACGGGCAGGAGGCAGGCGGCAAGTTGTTTTCCTTGGGTTTGGGGCAATGCCCTTTGACATGCAGCCGCTTAAGCACTTTTAACACGTTAACGTGACCTCCATCCGCCTGTTTAAGCCGCCGTAATGAATAACCGTACAGTCCGTATTACACTTTAAGGCAATCGCTACGAATTTCTTGGATCAATAAATGTGTGGGGCTCGTTCTCACGATTAGTCTCAACGATTTCCAGCTGAGGCTTACTTGGCTACTGAATAACAAATATAAAGTAAATCTATACATAAATAATATAATATACATATATATATATATTATTAACATGTCTGGCCAACATTACCGTGTTCTTGGGCCATTCGTCAGAATGGCGCTCAATAAATTCCGAAAACCTGTTGGCAAATGAGTGCTTCGCACATCACTCGAGCTCTGTGCAATCATTTGATTATAGTACTTCTTGAGCTTGGTCAAAAATTAGGCTACTTACGCATAAATACATGCGAGGTCTGGTTAGAAATTATGGTAATTTCAAATTCATTTATTGAAACTATATCTATTTAGGACAATAGCTAGGCCGACAATAGGACGAAATTGATCAGTTGATATTTTGCATGTATTTTTACTATTATACGAATAGGAAGCAAATAGTTGATATAACATTTGTGGAGGAATAGAACATATTACTAAGCCCCAAACCTGGGAAACTTGTGCCTAGGAAAGAAGAGGTCTATGAAAAGACGGTACTTCGATGGGGTCTTGAATCAAAGCAAAGCAAGATCAAGATCGCAGAAATATATATAGATTTTTTTATATTTATATAATATTTAAATATTTATTTAGACAATGTGTTCTGTATTATCAAATGAGGTTCATTATGAATAAAAAAAAAAAAAAAATAAAAATAATAATAAGAAGAAATACAGAACTACACATTTTTAAATTGATATAAATTTCGGATTACGTTTCAAACAGCCCTCGCCCCATAATCAAAGTTCGCTTGGCTGCGAACAAATCTCAATGAAACGCGAGTTGAGGCAACTAAATTATGCATAAAGTGAAAATTTCAATGGGATATTGTAAATTCCCTCAGCTGTCGTTCGGTTAATTATACTTGTTCCTCTTCTTCAATAGTTTGAGTTTTTTTTTTATTATTATTCATGCTCTGGCATAATTGTTGTAATTACTCAATAAAAATCAACGAATGTGGCCAACGCAACGCATAGGCCCACTCGAGTCGCGCGACTCGCGCGTTCACATAGAGTGCGTAATGTCTTCGTTGCTTTGTCGTTTGCCTTAATTATTAAATTGGTCAAAGTCTTGGGGGGTGGACGGCAGGAAGAAGCAGCACTTAAACCTAATTAACTTGTCGGCTATTCAATGGCCACTTAAAGAGCGAGCTTCACGCTTAACTTTTTAACCCACTCAATTTGCGTTGGCTTTGCTTCTTCTTTTTTTTATTCTTCTTTGTTTTTGCCCACCTGGATGAAGTTGCAGTTTTTGTTTGGATTTCAATTTTGCATAAAATCGGATTCTGCATTTATCGATGACGATGCTTAACTATATATATTTGGGGGCGAATGAATTTCATTTTTGTGCTTAAAATATTGATCATAAATATTTGCTACCATTATCAGTGCGCTGCAGCTCCCTTCACTCTTCTCGTCTGTATTATTTAACGATTTATTTTCATGCCCGGAACCCATTGAAAATGTGAAATTTTAGGTATATTGGCATTCTGCATGACTATGTGACAGAACGCAAGAAGGCGTGGCAGATTAGAATGATTAATTAGGATTATGTGTTGAGTCGACCTAACCAACTATCCATATTTCTATCTATATTATAATTTTTAATATTCTCAAATCATCTCATTTCCGTACAATCGATAAATATCGATTGTATTATTATCCATCCGTATTTATTTACTATCGATATCTATCGATAATTCGTTTTGCTTTCTTCACCACTAATGCTGGGGGTGGCAAGCTGAGTTTGTAGATTTCGGTGTTGTTTACACTTAAAAAAATGAGCATGCTTTAAACAAGATGAAAAACTACTCATTAATTCAGTTCCCATGGTTAAATCGAACTACAAGTCTATGTCCCATCACATGTGTACGTATCTGTGTATGTATATGTGTGCATATAGAAATTGATAAAACGTGGACTTTTCTCAACATACAGGGTATCTGCTAGTCGGACACTGCCGACTAGAGCACAGTTTACTGCCTTTTTTGTTGCCCTGTGCAATGTATAACAGTTGTCTACAGTTGCGCCGCAAGCCATACAATATACCTTACACACACCTACACACGTACACGTACACGTACACACATACTCACACAGTCGTGGAGCACTTAATATCTTAATGTAAAATTGAAAAAGGAAAAAGCACGCGAAAAAGGTTTTATTGTAATTTTATGCACTTATTTACATAAGCGGAGTTAAAATGGTTGCATCATATGAAATAATTACATTATTACTTCTGCTGCGATTCGAATTGCGTAAGTGACGACAACAGCAACAACAGCAAAAGTTGCTTGCAGCCTGACAATCGCCATTTTTACAAAATATATGTGTGTATAAAAAAAAATGGCAACAATGAAAAATGAAAATTAAAATGAAAATGAAACAAAAATAAAATGAAGAGAAAACATTTGCCAAGTATGCGACTCAATAAATAATTGAGAGCTGCTGCCGCTGCCGGAGTTTTTAATGTCATTGTGAACGAGGGCGTTGGCGTTGGCGTTGGCATTGGCGTTGGCGTAGGCGTGGCAGCAGCTACAAATAAAATAAATTGACCTTGCGTATAGTGAAAGATGTATTTCAGTACAACAATTTGGAATTGCAATCATATTTGCGGAATGTTTGTGTGCATATTCTGTTTTATTCCCAAAATTCCATTGGTAAAGTTAATTCATGTTAAACGTGTATTGTTGCATGCATGTCAAGCTTATTGTGTTTCATTCCAACATGCCACTAATTGTAATTGCAGGCGCTTGAATAAGAAATATCATGTTCCATTACAAATTTCCTATGGAATTAATGTTCCATTCCATCATTCCACTACAACATATGTCAAATTCTTTAAGTGGGGCAAAAATTTGTATAGATTTTTATGCAGCTATGGAAATAACAAGTTCCATTCCAACATTCCACTACAGAATATAACAAATAATAATTGGATTAATTTTGTAGAATTTTTTTTTTTTTTTTGGGTACTAAATATGTAATAGCATAATCCATTCCGACATTCCACTAAGAATACTAATTTAATGGAGCTGTAGCAATTTGTATTTCTCTTATATTATTTAATAAATATATTTATATTATTTAATATATTATTTAATAAATATTGAGTAGAAAAGTATTTAATTATAATTGCACGTAACTAATTTTCACTGTATGTTTCATTCAAATAGTTCACAAGAAATTATAGATAAATTAATCGAAAGTAAATATCATAATATCTATTTGTACAGCCACATACATATATACAGACATTATAAATTCGAATCGGAAAACCTAATCTAACAGCAAATTGTAATGTATGAGAATTGAAACACATATTAAGTGTATCATTCCACAATTCCGGAACACACATACTCATAAGTGACTTAATATTGTGAATTGTAAAATTTGTGTATTTACCTAAGTAGCCAATGAGATTATGGCGTTGCCAGATGGTTGCATTAATATTGATATTATCCTTGGCTACTTTGTGTATGTCAATATTGAAGTATTGTTTGTGGGCGCATATAGCGCACAACAAACAAATATTGGCACACACACACACACTGTCATACACACCAACACCTACGCACACATACATTCACACACTTGAGTGTGCATGCATGCTTAGCCACGTATTTGCCATTGAGTTGAACACACACACACACACTCACACACACACACGCACAGCCACCACGAAATTATCCACACCTTGATGCATGATTTGCGTCTCAGTTTGCCAGAATACTCAACATTCGATCCACATCATCCATTCACAGCCTCCGCCCCAATAATGGAGCAGCCGCCGCAGAACGTAACCGCACTGGATGGCAAGGATGCAACCATATCCTGTCGGGCCGCCGGCGCACCGAATCCAAACATCACCTGGATCTACAATGGTGAGTGAGGAGCAGCACATGCATATTTGATTATCGATATGAATATATGTGAATGCACGTTTAAATTGTAGCCGAAATGCTAATCTAATCTCGATGTTTATTCGTGTACTTTTTTTTTTTTTTTTTGTTTACATATTTTATTATTTTCGTATGCTAACCCAACTGACTAAACTGCTAACTGTAAACTGCTGCAACTGTGCCACAACTGTAACTGCAACTGCAACTGCAACCCGCTTGCTTTATCGTCGGACTCCTCCCCCGCCCGTTAATTTTAACAACATTAGAAACTCAATTGGTCGAGCTATCGAGCCGTGTTCAAATACTCGAATCTGGCGATTTACTCATCTCAAGCATTCGCGCCGCCGACGCGGGCCTCTACATCTGTGTGCGGGCCAACGAGGCGGGCAGCGTCAAGGGCGAGGCCTATCTGAGCGTACTGGGTAAGTAATCGAATGTCGGTCGGTGGGCCGAGCTACAGAGCTACAGAGCTATAGAGCTGCAGAGATAACTCCCCCAATCAAAACTAATTGCATATACACATCTATATCTTTTGTGTCTGCTCAACCGGATGCTGGGCCAATGGAATGCTAACTAATATAATTTAGATATGCGAATTTATATATTTGCAACTGCCTAGCTAACCCCGTTTAATTGAGCTAACTGAGCTAGAACATTTTCTGTTGCACCCATTAATTAAATCAAATTCATGCAACTAAACTCCTAGAGAGCGAGCTTAAAATAACAAGAGATATTGCCAGGTCTTGCTATAGTTATTTTCGGGACATATGGGAAATTGCATGAGAGAGCTACCTATCAGAGGGAAATAGGTAGGAAAAGCATGGGAAAATGTATGGCGAATTTAATCGAGAGTAATATAACGTAGAGAACAAAGATTTTGAGGAGCATATGAGATAATATATATATAAGATATTCCCCTGGGAGATGGATAGATGAATGAGGAAAAGCCTGAGCTGCGTGAGCATATGAATGATATTACTACAATTGAAGACTTGGAATTGAGTACAACTGAAAGATATTGCAGTTCTAATTGGATTGATTGAATGATCATAAAAACTTAATGATCGTGAGAGAGCGTACAAGGCATATTATCAGAAGATAAGAGAAGAAGAAAACATAAAACAAGATCTTTGGTATATATCTCTTATATTCTTTAAGCTATATCGGTATGAGGAAGTCACAGAGAAATTGATTAGTTGAGATTACGCTGCTGCTAAATGTATGTGGAAATGCATTTAAGCTTGTTCATGCAAGTTTGCTTGATGCTTTTAACACACACACACACACACACACACACATACACGCACGCACACGCACAGTTACACACAGCGACCACAGCAATGGAAAGAGTTAATAATATTAGTGCCCAGGAGCTGCCGCAATTGCAAATTGTCAGCGATGCAGCATGCGGCAAAGTGTGGCAGCAACGGCAGCACCATAAAAACCAACCAAGACTGCGCCACAAGCAGCTGCGTGGGTCGCGGGTCGCGGGTCAAATCAGCTAAAACTCTATTGGCACCAACATAATGCATTATATTGCCATCAAAGCCGCAGCCAGAGGCACAGCCACAACCATAACCACAGCCATAGCAACAGCAGCAACAACAATGACAATGACAGTGCCAATAGCATTAGCAATGACGATGACAATATCAAGCAGCTATGACAACAATAATAATTGAGTTTTTTAGCGCATTGTTGTATTTTGAATGCAATAAAGCAGTCCGCAAGCCTGGCTTTTAACTGCAGCTAGAACGACTCACTAAAAGGCCACATCAATGTCGGCTAATTGGCAAAGCGGTGCAGCTGAGCTGCATCGTACATCGAGCTGAAGCGAGTATATACGTGCGTGAGCCTAATGAAGATTTGAAATGTGAGGAATATATAATATATAATGTATAAGGAATATGCAATATGAAATATGAAATATAAAATTTACAATATAAAATATAAAATATGAAATATAAAGTATAAAATATAAAATATAAAATATGAAATATAAAATATAAACTATAAAATATAAAATATAAAATATAAAATATAAAATATAAAATATAAAATATAAAATATAAAATATAAAATATAAAATATAAAATATAAAATATAAAATATAAAATATAAAATATAAAATATAAAATATAAAATATAAAATATAAAATATAAAATATAAATATAAAATATAAAATATAAATATAAAATATAAAATGTAAAATACTAAGTGCAAAATACAAAATAGGAAATAGAATACATACATATGAAAAAAATATGAAATATGCTATACAAAATATAAAATATGAAATATGAAATAGATATATACACAAATACATCGATATACATACATATAGCTAGATAATCTGTATGTCAACAGTCGTGAATAGCCGTTCAGTGCTAGATTCTTGTTAGTTTTGGCATTTTGTTTTGCATGAAACGCATGGCGTATGAGGACGGTAATCAAAACCAAAAAGAGTATGCATTTGTATGTGCGCGAATGTAGTGTAGGGTATGCAAACGAGGCAGCGGCATTCACTAACAACTACAACAACAAAAAGGTCGTCAGGGCCAGAAAGAAAGCGCAGCAAAAAAAAAATAGAAATAAAATATATGGGAGAAAAAAGAAGGCCCAGAACGGACTCGGCTCAAAGTCTGGTCGAGCGCGTTGAACTTTTGATGTATGATGCGGCCAAGTGACTGAAAAAGCAGGCGAAAAACGTATATATATATATATATAGATATGTGCATGAATGTCTATATGTGTATATATGTATATGTACTTGTACCCATATACATGCAAAGCCTTAAAGCTTTAATTCCTATGCGCCAGCAATTGGTCTCTAGTATGTAGCTCAGCCGTAGGCAACGACGAATGATTATCTGATTCGCAGTTAAATGACATTTTACTGACTCTCTCTCTCTCTCTCTCTCTCTCTCTGTCTCTCCCTATCTTTCTTTTTGTATTTCTCTTACACTTTAGTGCGCACACAAATCATTCAACCGCCGGTAGACACAACCGTGCTGCTTGGCCTAACCGCAACGCTGCAGTGCAAGGTGTCGAGCGATCCGAGCGTGCCGTACAACATCGACTGGTATCGCGAGGGCCAATCGACGCCCATTGTCAACTCGCAGCGCGTTGGCGTCCAGGCGGATGGCCAGCTGGAGATACAGGCGGTGCGGGCGAGCGATGTGGGCAGCTATGCGTGTGTGGTGACATCGCCCGGCGGCAATGAGACGCGCTCGGCAATGCTCAGTGTCATCGAGCTGCCGTTCCCGCCCAGCAACGTGAGGGTGGAGCGCCTGCCCGAGCCGCATCAGCGCAGCATCAATGTGTCCTGGACGCCGGGCTTCGATGGCAACAGTCCAATAGCCAAATTTATTATACAGCGTCGCGAGGTCTCCGAACTGGGTAAGTCCCATAATCTAAGCGTTCAGTCTACACTTTTTCTGTCTGGGTTAGCGTTACGTATGTATGTAGTTGTTGCCAAGGTTATGGATCTTTGTGGTATTGGCAATTGATTTATCAGACACACGCATATACACACACACACACACACACACATACAGAGACAGACGAACATACCAACTCACCGGCTGCTGTTTGAGCAGCTGATTTCGGCCCTGGGGCCGTGTATGTAATTAGAGAGAGAACATGTAAATCTCATCAGCAAATCAACAACAACAACAACAACTACAGCAAGAAATGGAACAACAATAACAACAATGAGAAATACATAACAGCAGAAAAACAAGAAAGAAAAAAAAACTACCTCGAATTCAATTTCGATTCTATTTACGACTGCCATTCAAAATGTGCTTGTCTCAACTATAGAGATGTTTTCTTTATTATTTCATGTTATTTATGTTATTTTAAATTTCCATTTGTTGTAGTTGTTAAGCTCGTCTAAGCTATCAGATTTAATTGATGCGCAAAGTATGCAACAGATTTTTAAATGCAAAGTCAAATCGAATTGCAGTCAAAAGGAAAAATAAAAGATTTTCTCTGATTTCTATTTGATTAAACATTTACAGTTTAGTGTCCTAACTTGCTTTCGGCAAATTAAACTAGATATGTATTTATCAAATATTTATTAAATTTTTAAAGCCTGCAAAGTACAGAGCTTAGGGGTAGAAAGCGAGTGTAGTAGTTGTAGTTGAGCTATCACAGACAGCGAGGATATTTGATAGATTTGAAGTCAAGAGTCGGTCGAGTAGAGGCTAAGGTTGATGGTATCTGAGGCGTTGCTTAAAACTAGATCCTTAAACTGCAGCAGGGTTGCCTTTGGGTGGACATATAGTCTGTTGAGATTAAGTTTAGCCACCCCGCAAATTCGGTGTCCGATGAATTCCTTGAGGTCTAGCAGGAAATGCCTCGACTTCTTGCTTGATGTGTCTGTTGAATATATACTTTTAAAAAATTATTAATATTGATTTTATAGTAAATATTCCATTATGAACTTTTTCCGTCCCATTACTCATACCAAGATCGGCTTGGGTCACATATAGTTAGAGAGAGATCTAGATAGATAGTTAGACCTTACACATTTTAGTTTATTATTAAATTTATCCTTATTGTGTTCTCTCTTTTCTTCCACTTGACAAAAAACATGCTGCGTGTGACGGATCAACATATTTAACAACTACATGACTAATATATTGTAAATATCTATATGTAATTAATATATTTTACTATAAATGTGATCTATTTATTGTATATTTTTTTTTGTTAATTTGCTAATTTTTATTTTTTATTTTTATTCACTTATCTCGCACATTAATTCGCACATTACAACACACACACACGCGTACACAATTGCACTTGAACACCAAACTAAATATACGTTAATCAACACCAACACACATTCATCATTCATCACTCATTACTCTTCGGTGATCACCCATGACTTAAACCTACACTTACTTACACATTATTCACCACTTATTACTTATCACTCATCACCCATTACTCATCACTCATCTTACTTCATCATCTTCCACATCTCACAACCTGACGATCGCACGTTCGGCCTCTCTCTCTCTCTCTCTCTCTCTCTCTCTCTCTCTCTCTTTCTGTTTCCTTTACTTTTGTTCTCTCTTCCTCTATCCTTTCACAATGACGTTTTTCAACACATTAACATCACAGAAAAATTCGTAGGTCCAGTACCTGATCCGCTCCTCAATTGGATCACCGAACTGACCAACGTTTCTGCCGATCAACGTTGGATCGTGCTGGATAATCTGAAAGCCGCCACCGTCTATCAGTTTCGGGTGAGCGCCGTCAATCGCGTCGGCGAGGGCTCACCCTCGGAGCCAAGCAACATCGTCGAGCTGCCCCAAGAAGGTAAGTGCGCCACTAATAGCCCCATTTAGGCTGCCTTTTATAGCTTTATTTGTATTGAACTTTGTCTCTTATTGTTTTTTGTTGCTTTGAATTTCTTTGCTATCGGCATTTCTTATGTTGTAATATATCCCTAATTCCTGAACTTCGACTCCAAGGTCTTATATCTTCCTCTTTCTTTAGTACTTATTTATTTTTTATTCAAATAGAGTTCTTACTTGTACTTCTTAGTATTTTGAACTCACAACTCTTCAAATAGATGAAGATTTATTCAAGTTCAGTTCCGTTTAGAGCTAAACTCCAATTATTTGGTTGGTTTCCATTATTGCTTTGACTTTACTCAATTGTCTTTCGTTTATTGACGAGTCTCCTGAGAGCACCCAATGTAGGGTTGCCCTCTGCACTCGTATATATCAATTTATTTTTTGTATCAGTATTGTATAGTGGCTAGAACTAATGCTGTATTACCCAATGTATGTATTGTACTTCTAACTGCTATCGTTGTCGTCAAACTGCATCGTCGTGATCGCCCGCTTTTGATGAACAAATGCGCGAATAGTGTTTCCACTTTTTCGAGGTATATAAATCAAAGAGAAAGAGATCTCTCTCTAACACTTACACACGTAAACATGTCTCAAACTGCACAACACCCACTGACTGGATCCATTTATATAGATCATTGAGTAATATTTTTTATTTCCTCAAAAATCTTCTCAGCTCCTTCGGGCCCGCCCGTTGGCTTTGTCGGCTCGGCCAGATCGATGTCGGAAATCATAACGCAATGGCAGCCGCCGCTCGAGGAGCATCGCAATGGCCAGATACTGGGCTACATATTGCGCTACCGTCTCTATGGCTACAACAATGTGCCTTGGTCGTATCAGAACATAACGAACGAGGCGCAACGCAATTTTCTCATACAGGAGCTGATCACCTGGAAGGATTATATAGTTCAGATCGCTGCGTACAATAATATGGGCGTGGGCGTCTACACCGAGGGCGCCAAGATCAAGACCAAGGAGGGCGTACCCGAGGCACCGCCCACCAATCTGCGTGTGCTCGCGCTGAACTCAACGGCTGTGCAGATTAGCTGGACCCCACCGAATCCCCAGCAGATCAACGGCATCAATCAGGGCTACAAGATCCAGGCGTGGCAACAGCATCTGATTGAGGGCGAGTATCAGGACTTGGAGAAGCGCATGATCACTGTGCCGCCCAGCTTGATCGATCCGCTAGCCGAGCAGACGGCTACGCTGAATGGCCTGGATAAGTACGCCAAATACAACATCACCGTGCTGTGCTTTACCGATCCCGGTGACGGTGTCATCAGCCAGAAGGTGTCTGTCATGACCAAAGAGGATGTGCCCGACGAGATAACTGCCCTGCATTTTGACGACATCTCCGATCGTTCCGTAACCGTCCTTTGGGCACCGCCCCGCCATGCCAATGGTGTGCTCACGGGCTATACGGTGCGCTATCAGATGCGCGATCGTCCGGAGACCATGAAGTCGATCAATCTCACTGCCGAGGATACGCAGCTCACGGTCAATCAGCTGCAGGCGACCACGCACTACTGGTTCGAGATCTGTGCGTGGACACGCATTGGCCGGGGCACGCCCAAGACGGCGACCATACAGTCGGGCGTGGAGCCAGTTCTGCCGCATGCGCCGACCAATCTGGCACTGTCCAACATTGAGGCGTTCTCTGTGGTGCTGCAGTTTACGCCCGGCTTCGATGGCAACTCGAGCATCACCAAATGGAAAGTGGAAGCCCAGACGGCACGCAACATGACCTGGTTCACCATATGCGAGATCAGTGATCCCGATGCGGAGACTCTCACGGTCACCGGCCTAATGCCCTTCACCCAGTACCGTTTGCGTCTGAGCGCCACCAATGTGGTGGGCAGCTCGCGTCCGTCGGAGCCCACCAAGGACTTCCAGACCATACAGGCGCGACCCATGCACGCACCGTACAATGTCACCGTGCGGGCCATGAGCGCCCAACAGCTGCGCGTGCGCTGGATACCGCTGCAGCAGACCGAGTGGTTCGGCAATCCGCGTGGCTACAACATCACCTACCGTCAAGTGGAGCACAAGGCGGGCACGATACGGCACCCACCGCGCAGCACGCTCATCGAGGATCATACGGCCAATTCGCATGTGCTCGACGGCCTGGAGGAATGGACTCTCTATGAGGTGCTAATCAATGCCTGCAACGATGTCGGCTGCTCGCGCGCCAGCAACGCGGCGGAGGAGCGTACTCGCGAGGCGACGCCCAGCTACGGTCCGCTAGAGGTCGAGGCGAACGCGACATCCTCAACCACGGTGGTGGTGCGCTGGGGTGAGGTGCCGCGCCAACATCGCAACGGACAAATCGAGGGCTACAAAGTGTTCTACGCAGCCACAGATCGAGTCGTACCGGTGCTGCACAAGACCATACCGAACAACAGTTCGTTCACCACCACGCTGACGGAGCTGAAGAAATATGTGGTCTATCATGTGCAAGTGCTGGCCTACACCAGATTGGGTGACGGTGCGTTGAGTACGCCACCGATACGTGTCCAGACCTTTGAGGATACGCCCGGAGCACCGTCGAATGTCAGCTTCCCGGATGTGACATTCTCAATGGCGCGCATCATTTGGGACGTGCCCGATGATCCGAATGGCGAGATACTCGCCTACCAGGTCACCTACACTCTGAACGGCAGCGCCAATCTGAACTATAGTCGCGAGTTCCCGCCCTCGGATCGCACATTCCGTGCCACCCAGTTGCTGCCCGAGCGCTACTACATCTTCAGTGTGACCGCCCAGACGCGCCTCGGCTGGGGCAAGACAGCCTCCGTGCTGGTGTACACCACCAACAACAGGGATCGTCCGCAGGCGCCGTCAGTGCCGCAGGTTTCGCGCAGCCAGATTCAGGCTCATCAGATCACCTTCAGCTGGACACCGGGTAGAGATGGTTTCGCACCGTTGCGCTACTATACGGTGCAGATGCGCGAGAACGAGGGTCCGTGGCAGCCACTGCCGGAGCGCGTCGATCCTTTGGTCAGCTCGTACACGGCTGTTGGACTGAAACCCTATACCACCTACCAGTTCCGGATTCAGGCAACCAACGATCTGGGCCCCTCGGCGTTCAGTCGCGAGAGTATTGTGGTGCGCACCCTGCCCGCTGCCCCCGCAGTTGGTGTCGGCGGCTTGAAGGTGGTGCCCATTACGACGACCTCGGTGCGCGTTCACTGGAGCGCACTGGAGACGGGCATGTGGAACGGAGATGCAGCCACTGGCGGCTATCGCATATTGTATCAACAGCTCTCAGACTTCCCCACTGCCCTGCAGTCGACCCCGAAGACGGATGTCATGGGCATCAATGTGAACAGCGTGGTGCTCTCCGACTTGACCCAGGATCGCAATTATGAAATCGTCGTCTTGCCGTTTAACTCCCAGGGACCGGGTCCGGCTACCCCGCCAGCTGCTGTCTACGTCGGCGAGGCGGTGCCCACTGGGGAGCCGCGTGCCGTGGATGCAGCCGCCATATCCAGCACTGAGGTGCGCCTGCGCTGGAAGCCACCAAAGCAGAGCATGCAGAACGGCGACATCTTGGGCTACAAGATCTTCTACCTGGTCACGTATTCACCGCAGGCACTCGAGCCCGGCCGCAAGTGGGAGGAGGAGATCGAAGTTGTCTCGGCCACGGCCACATCGCACAGTCTTGTTTTTCTCGACAAATACACCGAATACCGCATCCAGCTGCTGGCCTTCAATCCCGCCGGCGATGGACCACGTTCCGCTCCCGTCACGGTCAAAACGTTGCAGGGTGTTCCCAGTGCTCCGCTCAACTTACGCTTCTCGGACATCACCATGCAGAGCCTGGAGGTTAGCTGGGATCCGCCCAAGTTCCTCAATGGCGAAATCCTGGGCTATCTGGTCACCTACGAGACCACCGAGGAGAATGAGAGTAAGCGACAAGTCAACTGAAACTAGGCCAATTCACTCACCTCATCCATCATCTCGTTCACAGAGTTTAGCAAGCAGGTGAAACAGAAGGTATCGAACACCACGCTACGAGTTCAAAATCTAGAGGAGGAGGTCACCTATACGTTCACTGTGCGCGCCCAGACGATTGACTACGGTCCGGCGGTTAGTGAGAATGTGACCACCGGCCCACAGGACGGCTCACCCGTAGCACCACGCGATCTCATACTCAGCAAGACGCTGTCCAGCGTCGAAATGCATTGGATTAATGGGCCGTCCGGTCGTGGACCCATACTTGGTTACCTCATCGAGGCCAAGAAACGTGGTAAGTCGTAGTATTCACCCAAAATGCCCAATATTTATACGGTTCTGGTTCCCTCTCGCTCTTTACTTTAACTCTCTTGATTTCTATTTTGCAATAACCTTTGGTGAACTGTTTCCAAACGAAAACAAACAACTATCTTTAAAACCAATTTCCAATATGCTTGCGTAGAAAAAGGAGAACCGTCGTTCATATGTAAGTATTTCTCATTACTAATTCTGCTACTCTTCTACACTCCACGGCATGAAATCCTACTAAAATTACTAAAATTACAAATATTAAGAGCCTTAGCTAGAGCAACCTATTGATGGACTTGTCTAAATATTAGTTTCTCAACTCACAGACGACTCGCGCTGGACAAAGATCGAGCAGACAAAGAAGGGTCCTATGCAAGACTATACCGTTAGCTATCATATACTAATGCCATCGACCGCTTACACATTCCGTGTGATCGCCTATAACCGTTACGGCATCTCGTTTCCGGCCTACTGCAAGGACTCGATACTGACACCATCGAAGCTGCATCTGGAGTATGGCTACTTGCAGCACAAGCCCTTCTACAGGCAGACTTGGTTCATGGTCTCGCTGGCGGCCACATCGATAGTCATCATTGTGATGGTCATTGCCGTGCTCTGCGTGAAGAGCAAGAGCTACAAGTACAAGCGTAAGTGAAGTGAACTTAATCTCGAGTCTCTTGCATCTCAATTAATCCTGGTTGTGTTTGATGCGACGCAGAGGAGGCACAGAAGACACTGGAGGAGTCCATGGCCATGTCGATTGATGAGCGCCAGGAGCTGGCACTGGAGCTATATCGTTCGCGTCACGGCGTCGGCACTGGCACCCTGAACAGCGTGGGCACCCTTCGCAGCGGCACCTTGGGCACTCTCGGCCGCAAGTCAACCAATCGGCCACCCACTAGTGCCCAATTGGGCAAAAGTCCCCCCAGGCCCTCGCCTGCCTCGGTGGCCTATCACAGTGACGAGGAGAGTCTGAAGTGCTACGACGAGAATCCCGATGACAGCAGCGTAACCGAGAAGCCATCCGAAGTGAGCAGCTCCGAGGCCTCGCAGGTAAGTGCTGATTGAGTGGAATCAATCGGGCTTAGGGCAGGCACTGATCCGAGCTTTTCCATTGCAGCACTCGGAGAGCGAGAATGAGAGCGTGCGCAGCGATCCGCATTCGTTCGTTAATCATTATGCCAATGTCAATGACTCGCTGCGACAGTCGTGGAAGAAGACCAAGCCGGTGCGCAACTACTCCAGCTACACTGACTCCGAGCCAGAGGGCAGCGCCGTAATGAGCCTCAATGGCGGCCAGATCATCGTCAATAACATGGCCCGATCGCGGGCTCCATTGCCCGGCTTCTCGTCATTTGTTTGACAATCAACTGAGTTCTAAGATCTAAGCAACAGCAGCAGCAACACCGTCATCAGGGAGACCTTTGTGTAAGCATGCCCCCAGAAGCGCACGGACATCGGAGATCGTCGTAGTTCCCCGACTGCAAGGAGACCGCAAGGAATTTTGCTTGCCTGTGTCTGTCAGTGTGTGCGTGTGACGTGGGGCGTGTGTGATGGGTGTTTAGCTGTTGCTTGTGCTACATGGACAATTCGTTGTAGTTATATTTTATCTATATACTATATACGTATAATTTATAGTTTCTAGTACGAGAGATCTGAGATTTATACAAGCATTTAGTTTTACAACAATGTTCCACTGACCCAGACCCAACTAATTTTAATATTAATTTTTTTTTTTTTATTTAGATATACATAGATTTTTTTGTTTTTAATGTGTTAGTTAACTTATTTGTTTGCTGTGCGTCCGTTGTCTGCCACGCCTACAGAACGAAAAACAAAAACTTTTTGTGATACGTGTGTTTTTTGCTCGGTTTCTGTTTGTTTTTTTTTTCTGACGACATTTTCAATGTGTTCAATGCATGAAGTGTGTGAATGATTGTGAATGATAAAAGTCCCTTAAGGCTTGCGTAATCTCATTAATTTTTAATATTTAACTATTTTACAAACTACGAAAGAAAAAAAAAAAAGTAAAGGAAAACCGAAAAGAAACCAAGAAATCGACAAGCTCGTGAATCGAAATCGAGGGAAAAAATAAATATTTATTGGCACAATTTTTTTTTTTTTTCATGGTAATGCCTTTGCCAGGAAGTGGAAAAGTGAGGGTATTCCGCAAAGGTAATTGCGACTGATGCAATCAGTTAGAGGTGAAGAAACGAAATACAAGAAAAAAAAAAAAAAAAACGAGAACAAAAATAATCGCAAAGAAATTGAATAAAAAGAAAGGAAGAGGAAGAGAAATTATAGCATATCCAAGAATATAAAATGTCTACGGTATTTTTTTTTTTTTTTTTATGTGTGTGTGTAGACGCTTTTGATGTACTTGAAATATCAATAGGTGTATGTGTGTGTGTTCAGAGACAACAAATATTAAATACTTATAGGCCATATTAATGCAGTTTGTAGCACGTAAGTTGCAAATGCAACAAAAAAATATAAAATAAAACTAAAGAAAATCAGAATGAAACATGACACACGAAGAAGTGGAAGGAGTAGGGGAAGCAGAGAAAAAAAGTATAATAAGAAAAAGCAGAAAGGGGAGAAGAAGCACATTAATCATTATACACTTCCCAAAAAAAAAAAAAAAAAAAAAAAAAAAAAAAAAAAAAATTAAAAAAATCAGAATAAAAACACACATACACACACACATTTTCTCAATTCACAAACGACGTCAATGTCTTGATCTAGGCACGAGATCAACAGTATATGCTTAAATACATACATATATACATAGACGTATGAATTTATCTTTGTATCTGTTTGGCATATATCGTATACGCTCGTATACGACGGGGGGTAGGGGAGGGAGGTAGGTAGGGACAGGGGCAAATCTGGGACAGTATATATCCAGTATGTGCGCGCGCAAAACTAAGCATAGATAATGAAATCTAGAATGTAACATTTTAATTGTTAAAATAAAAACACAGAAAGCAGAATTCAATTTGTATATGTCGTAAGCAACAACAATTTACATGTATAACATATATATATATACATATATATGCATGCTCTATATGTATGTGTATATATCTACAACTTAAATGACTGATTATATATTTTTCTCTTGATTGTATTCTACTACTTACACATATATGCATATATACATGCATGTATATACATTTATTATATGTAAAACAAAAACGATTCTATTATTATGATTATTGTAATATTATTATAATTACTATTATTATTATTATTATTATTATTATTTTGGACTTTTATAATGTGTATACTTTAGATCCGTGTGTGGATATAATTTCTTACGAATATGTTTATTAATTATGTAATGCGAATGCCTGCGGTTTATTTTAAGGACTTTACTTATATGTACTCCTAAGACTCGATGCACAATTTCATCTAGATATGTATGTAACTCTAATTGTTAATTGGTCAGCAAAGCAAAGCAAAACAAACACAAAATCGAAATCAACAAAAACAGAAACAAAACAAAACAAAACAAAAACTAAAACAAAATATGAAATGAACAAATATTCAATTAACTAAGAGTACTTCATGTACCACATATATATTGATGTGTATGAACTAAGGCATTAAACCGATTGGAATGAGATCGCATATCGCATTTCGGATTCGCAGTCGCAGTCGGAGTCGGAGTCGGAGTCATTGCAGTGCGAAAGCGAAAGCGTTAAGCGAGTAGCGAGTGGCACGTGGCAAGTGGCAAGAAGTATGCAGCGAGAAGCTGAGGAAGTTAGTTGAAATCGCGCAGCAAGCGCTAAGTATTAGCCCATATTTATGTGTAAATGTAATTGACGAATCATTTGATCCAATAAAAGCAAAACATAAGTGTACAAAAAAATAAAAATCAAAACCAAACGACTTTTTAATATCATATAAAAATTTCAGCTTTTCTAGTTTAGTTTAGTTCCACTAGACCGAATAGTTGGAACTTGGTCAAATCAATTTTGAACTTTACTTTATCTCTATTTTTCAGAATTAATGGATTCTATTTAGTTTATACTTTTTATAATTATACTCATTCACGAAAGTGAATCAGTATATTGGTTTTGTGCAATGTCCGTCTTGCTGTCCGTCCGTCTGTCCGTCTGTCCGTCCGTCCGTCTGTCCGTCTGTCCGTCTGTCCGTCTGTCCGTATGAACGCAATCTATTTCGGCGCTATTGAAGCTAGAGACTTGAAATTTGGAACACATACTCGTGTATATCTCCGATTTATAAAGTGTTAAAATTTTCCCGATCCGCCCACTAGGGGCGTGGCAAATCGGAAAATGCATTTTCCGATATACCAGAATTCATGTCTGTTGAAGAGCTAGAAAGCTGAAACTTGGTATGTAGGTCCGCGTTGACCACCCAAGATCACGAGCTATGGCGGATATATCTACGCCCATTGGGGGCGTGGCAAATCGGATAAAGCTGTATCTCCTAAAGTTGTAAACCTAGAATGCTGAAATTTTGCACGTCAGCTATGGGTATGATTCTATAAAGTCTGAAGATAAATTATAAGTCTACACCCGTTGGGGGCGTGGCAAATCGGACCTGAAGATATAGTGATTTTTTAAATTCTCCTATATTTTGGACACTGTTGATGGCAGAGACCTCAAATTTAGTATATATACTCGGACTGATCACCCAAGACCAAAAAGTTTTGTCAGATATATGTCCGCCCACAGGGGGCGTGACAAACCGCAAAAGTTTATATCTCCTAAAGTATAATAGCTAGAAGCTTCAAATTTGGATAGTTGAATTACTGGTAGCCTCCTCTATCGATTCCCCAAAAATAATTTTTACGCGTCTTTAGGGGCGTGGCATATCGAAAAATACCCTGTAATTTTCACATTTTTTTAGGGTAAGCATTCAAACTTTGCAGTTAGGGTAACGTTATCTCTTTCTAAAAACTGACCAAAAATGAGGTGTCTACGCCCAGTTGGGGCGTGGCAAATCGGAAAAACCTGTATATTCTACTTTATTAGAACGAAACTTAACTACTAAATTGTTGATGGGATGTGAATGAGTATTCCGCAGTCGGTAACGCCCGACTGCAACGTTCTTACTTGTTTTTAGATGATTTTCTTTGAAAAGCAAATTTGACTTACTTGAATCCCGTGAATTAGCTTCAAGTGTTTTCTTTTTTTTCAGCCAGAGTCCGATTCAGTCTTGCCTGCTCTAAATGTATATTTTAAGCTTTTCTTATAAATATATAAATATATAAATAGAATATGTATTAGCCTTTGTAATGTATATTTGTATACATTTAAAAGCGATTCAAGCGTGAGGCTCTTCAACCCGCCATTTGGTTGCCCTTGGCTAATAAGGACGTCGGAAGCTCCCACACAATTAGCCCTCTTCACACCTTAGGAATAACGAACTTAATGCGCAATTTTCCGAATCACTTAAGGCTTTCATGTCGTCGCCGTCTAGGTCAACGCACCCGACTCCTGCGGCATTGACGTCATCAGATTTGCGACTGCTGCTGCTGCTGCTTGGCTATCATTTTAAATTATGCAAAATTTAAAACTAACAAAAAGCAAATGAGAACACAATTAAATTAAAAGTAATTTCAGTAGGCAATGCCTGACTAGCAGATACCCCGCATAGAGCTGGTAGATGCCAAAGAGAGAGATAGGGAAAGAGACTGACAGAGATAGTAACAAAAGTATTCATCGGTATTTTATTTTAAAATCTGTTGCCAAGTATTGCGCCCTTCTCTGAGATTCTCATAAGTTCAAGTATATAATCAAACACTCGGCCAGCTGCAATTCATTTAGTGATATTTTATTAGGAAGAAAAAAAATTGGTTCCAAGGCAAAGGATTTAGTTCAGTGGGGAAGAATGCCAAACTGTCGCTGGAACTGGCCACCCGAGAGCGTTGTACAAATCAGTCTAGGCGTTGCTAATACTATGGTGGGCGTGGCCGGGGCAGGGCTAGACCACACTGTTGGACTCAACGGTGCTGGGCGTGGTGTGCTGCGGCTCGAGTGCCACTTTTGTGGTAAGCGCAACGCCGACGGCGACGTCAGCCTCTTCCGCCTCTGCGGACGCATCAGACTCCTCGTCCTCCTCCTCCGCCTCGTCCCCCAAGTCAGCCTCGTCGTTGTCAATGTGGCGCGCCTGCAGGGCGACAATATTGCGTTCCGCGGACATTGCATCTGCGGCTCCGAGCGGCGCCGCCGCGACAGGACCGCTGCTAATGGACACGCCCGTTGGCCGATCCCGATCGGAGCTGGTGGCGCCATTCAGACCCATGCCCGACAGACCGGACATGCTGGACATGCTGGACATGCTTGGCATGCTGACTGGACACATGCAAGGCACGAACTGGATGCGGTTGCCGCCCTTCTCCGAGAACGCGTTCTGCGGCTGGTAGTTGAAGTAATCCGGATACGGATATTGCGGACGCGCATTATACAAATTGTTCACGCGACGGCTGTAGGTCGGATACTCCGCATTGTAGGCAGCGTAGCGCAGCGATGAGGACGAGCCCTCGGTGCTGCTGCTGGGCGGTGGTGCGCTCGTGGTGCTGCTGGTCGTCGTGGTGGTTGTTGTCGTCGTCGTCGTCGGTGCCGGCGTCGTTGTTGTTGTCGTCGTTGTGGTGGGCGCGGGCGTTGTGCTGGGCACCGCGCTGCTGGCACTGGCCAGAGCGGGCGGCGTTATGTCCGTCTTGAAGACACCGGCACCACCAGCACCAGCACCAGCACCAGCACCACCAGCAACATCATGGCGTCGAGCAGCCGCGTAGCTGGTCACCTGGGCATAGGGGTCATAGTGCCGCCCCGCGAGCAGTGGCGTCTGTGCCGCGCCAAAGCCGAACAGCGGCACCCCGAACGCACCGCCCGTCAGCGGCTGGTAGGTGTAGGTGCGAAAGTAGGTGAGTGGTATCTGCTGCAGCACCTGACTCCGCGGCGTTTCCCTGCGAACAAAGAAGCAAGCCATTCATTATCAACTGCTAGCTGCCCATTCCCCAGCGTCCGGCTGACTTACGTTGTCGGCTTGGGCCACCAGAAGCCGCTCGTGGGCAAAGGCAGCGCACTTAGGCCAACGATGAGCTGCAAGCACAGGGCAAAGAATAGCTATTATGTCTTTCATGGATTATTAGGTATCGTTAGTAAATATGACGATTCATTGCTATTCTGTCTTTTATTAGCTATTATCGTCTCGTTAGTAAGTAAACTATATCGAAATTGTCTTCATCATTATTTGTTGACTGCATTTACTTGTACTGAAATGCTTTGATTGCGAAGCCCTTTGGTCAGAATGTGAGACTGTATTTATATACCTAGCAAGGATTTTCAATGGCCTAGATAATATATGTTAAACTAAAGATTGGCTTATTTATTACCTTATTTTATTTTTAATTCTTATATTGTATCAATAAAGAAAAACACTCAACTAAAATATTTAAAATAAAATTCATATATTGTGCTTTAGTTTATTTTTAACCAAAAGACATTTGTAAGCATATGTATATTTACTTAAAAAAAAAAAATAAGCTCTGAATTTTTCTCTATTGAAAATTTGGTAAAAAAAAATAAATAAAAAAAAAAAAAAAAAATTTGCGCAACTTGTAAATATATTTGGTTTATTTTTAAACGTATTATTTATTATATTCATTTTCATGTTCTTAATTTTTTATATTTTGTCATTCAAGTTGTATTCTATATATTTGATAAGCATAATTATAGTATTAAAATATTATATATAATATAATATTAAAAAATTGTCCAATATAGTATATTTTTTTGTGTAATAATTAATTTATATAGTTTATATATTATAATTATTATTATTTTTAAAATATTTTTTTTACAATCAGAATGTTTTTTATTTAAGATTATATTTATATGTATTTTTAAAATCATTATTTAATTTTACTTTTTATAATATTTATTGTATTACTGATTTGAAAAAAAATAAAATAAAAAAATAAAAAAAAATGTTTGCTAGGACATTATCGCATTATTAATTCAAGCAATGCTTCAATTGTATTGTAATTTATTTATAAGTATTCATTATATATTTATATTATATGTATTATAATTTATTTATTAGTATTTATAAATATTTTGCATTATAATTTATTTTATTTTTTAAATTTTTATATTTTAATTTTAATTTTCCATATTTTTTGCATTCAAAAAATTATGTTTTAATTTTTAATCATTTGCTTTTTGTTTTTGGTATTCCCGTTTTGTTTTTATTTTTGTTTTTTTTTATTTATTTATTTATTTATTTTTTGTTTTATACATGAATTTTTATTTAATATAAAAATTATTTTAATTTTTAGTACTTTTGTTATTATATTAACTGTTTTAACTTGAAGATGGACTTTATTATTGTTTATAATTACATTCAAATATATCTATATATTATTTAATTATTATATTTTAAATATCATTATTTTTATTGTTATCATTAATTTTTGTATTATTATTATTATTATATTTTGTGATTTTTGTTTTTGAATGTTTGTTCTTCACATACCACAAGATATTGCCACATTCTCGTTAGATTTGTACTCAATTGGCGCGATTGGATTTATATTTATTATTTTTTGTTTGCTTCCTGTCTGATAATCCTGCACAGGCTGGCGATATCACAAAACACCGTTAAAAAAAAAAAGCAGAGGCAGAGTGAATAGAATCGAGGCGAAGCGCGAGAGGGTTCGTACGCGTGCGCAGCTGCATTTGCTCTAAACCCAAAGCCAGTTGGAGGCCGAGCTTTTATATTGTGGATGCCGCAAGCTGGGAGCCAACGCGAGAGCCGAGGCTGCGGCTTGGGTTACTGGCGGCTGCATCCATTTCCATTTTCATTTCCATTTCCACATTTCCCCACATTTCCAGCTGCCCGCGAGCTGCATGCGTCAGACATGGGATCGCTGGACGGGCGGGGGGGAGGCGGTCACACGGCATGCGTCTTGTTGCCGTTTACCTTTTGTTTTTGTGGCACGCTGCACTGTGGCAAGGCAGCTAGCAGCTAGCAGCGACTGCGACTGCGGCGCTGCCGAGCGCGAGAAAATTAATTGCAGGCTTGGAAAGAACTGAAAAGTCGTATAGAAGAGCGAAAAATAAGTCGGGAAATCAATAATAATAATGAACGTGCCGTGCCATAAGAATAGAAAGCCCAATCATTGACAAAATGATTGAATGAATGACGTCGCGTCGGCCCTGAGGCAGGGGCGCGGCACAGGGGACGGGGGGCGGGACTGTTGCCCCGCCACAGGCCATTGAATTAGCCATAAATATTTGTAGATGACTATTTTTTCGGTTTTATTTGTATATCGATTTTCTGTTCATTTTGTTGTTGTTGTTTCTTTTTATTTCTTTATTTTTCAGCTTTTCACACATCGAAATTTGATTTTCTTTTGATGCTGGAATTTGGGTCACACAACATTTCCATCTGCCGCTGGAAGACTCGTGATTGTTTTTGCACGCTGCAGATGCTCTGCCAGAGGCCTCAGCTCTTCCAGCTCCCCAATTCTCGTCCCCCATCGGGCTCTTCTTATGCAATGCTCGAGCAGAACAATTGGCTCCAAGGCATTGGAATCGAGTGGTTCGATCATTAAATCTGCATTTTATGACAACTTTCTAGCCGAAACTTTGCCCACAAATGCCTCGTCTTTGTGTCTCTTGGAATTTATTGCCATTTTTTATGGATGCTAAACCCTTTCAGAGTCTTATACGACCCGCCCGAAAGAACAGGCAAAGAAGCTGAAGAAAAAGCAGATGATGAGTCCAGGAGGTTATTGAGGTGTTAATGGAGCACAGTTTTAATGACACCGCTGAGCAGCTCATGAGCCGTTAAGACGCGAAATGCTGGGGTCAAATGTCGAGATCAGTCCATCAGGTGATCATGACGCGATCGATTGAGAATAGCTTGAAAGAACGGCAAAGTGCCGTGTAATGAGCTTTTCTTGTGATGAACGTTTATGCCTAAGAGATAGATAGAGAGAGAGAGAGAGAGAGAGAGAGTAGGAGAGGTCCGATTGTCAACATGTTAAATGATCGAATGATCAAGGATTATAAAATGTTTCAATTTGAATGCAGCAAGGCGCAAGGAAATAAATGAAGATCAGTAAATCAATTTACGATCATTTGTCATGGAACCATTCTCGGCTAAGAATATTTTCACGAGTGTCGAAAGTAGTGCAAGAACTATATCAAAAACTGAATTCATTTATGTAAAGCAAAGCCCACAAACGAAAGCAAATCATGACATGATCAGTTAAGAAGATCATGAATTTATTTCGAAAAACATTGTGATCAAATATTGTAACTTTAAAATCATAGAAACAGAGAGAGAGAGAGAGAGAGAGAGAGAGAAAGAGATTAAGAATCAGTTTCTACCAAGCAAAGTGCAGAATGGTAATAAAACAGGACTTAAGATCAACAGATCAAGTAACGATCCTTTATTTCTATTAAAAAAAAACTTAATATTAAAAATAAATATTATAGATAAAAAAAAAAATAGTTTCTCTATTATACAATAATAATGAAGATCACATCAGATAATACTGGCAGGCGTAGGTGGCATCCTGCTAGCGAGGCGGATTCTGCACGTACTTGGATGTGTAATACTTGACCTGATCCTTGCCCTGGTCATTGCGATGGCGCCCTTTGTATCTGTAAATATGGGAGACAGTCAGATGAACCGGCTGGAGTAGCTCGTGCAGCTCACTCACCGCGAGTTCAGAATGAACCAGGTGTTGTCCTCGTGGTCCAGGCAGCCGGAGCCGGAGCCGGAGTCGGAGCAGTCGAGCTCCATGCCAGACGTTCTCTGGGGCTTGGGACTGCGCAGCAGCTTGCCCAGCGTGTAGACTGGGAAGGCAAAGTACTCGCGCTTCAGGGCGTAGCGGGAGCTCTGCCGCTGCAGCGGCGGCGCCTCCGTGGTGCTGGCCAGCGAGTCGTAGGGTGCCTCCATGCTCTCGTCCACGTAGACGATCTGGAAGGAAGAAGGCGAACTACCGGCGCCGCTGACGGTGCTGGTGCGCGTCTCCTCGAGCAGTGCCGCCTCCGAGGGCACGGCCAGCTCCAGCTCCTGGCTGACGGGATCTTCAATCTCAGCCTCCAGCTGCTCGAGCTGCTCGAGCTGCTCGAGCTGCTGTTGCTCCGGCGGCGCAGTGAGCGTGCTATCGGTGGTTGCCACCACGTAGTGGCGATGATTGTCTGGCGGCTCAAGTGGGCGCGAGCTGCGCAGCTTTGGCTGCCACTGCACCACCTCCTGGGGCGAGCGATAGGCGTTGTACTGCTTCGCCTTCTTGGCCTTCCTCTTGTGCTTGCTGCGCGGCAGCTGCGTCTCGTAGGGCGTCGGCATGGGCGTGGTCGGTGCGAGTGGCTCCGCGGCGGTTGCAGTGCCCGGGCCGGTAGCTGGCGCGGATGCTGGCGTCGGATCAGTTGGGTATGTCTCTCTGCTGCTGACTGCAGCTCCCGTGCCTGCTGCGGTGGCTGCCACTCCTGTGGTGGAGGTGGTGCTGGTGCTGCTGTTGGTGGCTGTGGCTGTGGCCATTGTCAGCGGTGGCATGGTGATGGCCTCGTGCGCATAGAAGGGAATCAGCGTCAGGTTGAGCAGCTCCCGCTGGCCAGGCAGTCGCAGGCGCTCCACAATGGGCTTCGGCCGGAACATGGGCGTCGAGGGCGGGTAGAGCACCTGCCCGGGCACCGGCTCCTGCATGGGGTAGCGCTGCGCGCTCAGCATCGTGTTGAGCAGCAGCTCCCCGCGGGTGCCATTGTAGACGAAGATCGGGTAGCTGGCGGTGGGCAGGGCGTTGTCCCCGGGCGCGCTGTCGAAAATGGGCAGCGACTGCGGCTGGCGGCGTCGCTGCGCCGGCTTCGGCTTCGGCTTCGGCTTCGGCCGGGTGGTGGTTTGGCCCAGCTGCTGCACGTAGTGGCTCGGCAGCTGGACGCGATGCGGCAGCACATAGTGGCGCTGCTCCAGCGAGGGTGTGGCCAGCGGCGGCGCCACCAGGCGCTCCACCTCCTCGTCCGAGTCGGGCCGGACGCGTATTGTGATCGCTGTGGGCAGATGCTGGCGCTGCTGTCGTCGCTGGACTCGCTGGGCTCGCTGGGCGCGCTGGGCGCGTCGCATTATTGTGGCGCGCGTGCTGGTGGCATAGTCCGAGTCCTGCCTGGCCTGGCGCCTCATCAGCTCGTCCTCGAGTATCCAGAGCGGCCGCTGCGCCGCGTCCAAGTAGCTGTGGGCCAGCGCGTAGGGCGTGCGCGCCGGCGTCCACGCCCAGTTGCCGGGCAGGGCGCTCAGCAGGCGCAGCAGCGCCAAAGTCCAACTGCTCAGCGCCTCCATTTGGGTGTGCGTCTTCCAATTAAATGGCCAAGAGGGCAGCCCCAGCTGCAGTCTTTATATGCGCCAACGGCTCGCCGAGTGCTTTCGCTCGAGGGCTTTGCAAATAATCGTGCGACTTGTTTTCGGCGGGTCAGCGCAGTTCAGTGGGTTGTGCCACATCAAGTCCGCTCGAGTGGCCCGAGTGGTTCTAGGCCATATTTACGCCGCACTCAACATTGTCGCATGGCCAAGTTCAACAAAGCTGAACTTGTTTCATTGCAGATCTTCTATGGGAGCTAGGCCCTCAGTTTGCCCCCTTGCCCCCGCCCCGTGCAGCTTTAAGTGGATAATCAGTCGAAAGTCGAAAGCCTAATGGCAATCGAGTCTTAAATCGAAAATTTCACCCATTTTCCACTATTGTGCGTGAAATTGGGCCTAAACTCGTTTCACGGCCCACTAAGGGTCGGCTTCGAATAGATTGGATTGGATACCAATTTCCTAGCTAATCTTCAAGGTTCTGTTCTGATGGCTGCTAATGGCGTCTCTACTAGCCGCAGACTGCAGCTGTTGCCCCAGTCTGGCCAAAATAGTGGACAGCAAAGAGGGCGTGGGGGAGGCAGGAGGCAGGAGGCAGGGGGTGAGGAAAGTCTTCCATATGGACAGCTGTCAAAACGGACATTAATCAAAACACTCTAACTGATTTGGTCTCTGGCGTTACGGAATGCTTCGACATGCAACAATATTTTGGATGCATCGCTTGACGTTCGTCGATCAAAACATGGCAGCCGATTCTGATGGGAATCCAGCTATGTTTAGGCCAACAAAGTCTCTGTGTGTGTGCGCATGTGTGTGTGTGTGCGTGTGTGCTTAGTTCTGGGTCTTTTGTTTCACATGTGGGGCTCTACGGCTCTACATGTGTTTCTAGTGCACGGTGTTTGGAAAAACAATTTGGGCAACCTACAAGTATTTCCCAAGCAAGAACGAGAACGAGAACGAGAACAAGAACGAGGGCATGAACGAGAGCGAGAGCGAGAGCGAGAGCGAGAGAGGGTGGCCGAGAAAACTGACAAACTGAACATGACCACAGCCGAGTGGAACAAGTGGAACGGCCCCGCCAAAATGGGGTTAATAGCCTTTGACAGGCAATTGGATGGACCGCGGGCGGTGCGGTGCGGTGCAGTGCGGTGCGGCAATCGTGAGTTCTCACTTTTGGCAGGGGCTAAGAAAATGGAAAATGAGTATGGAAAAATGATTTATTAGCCTGTATCTGTGGCTTTGATCGATCAATCGGCGCTATCTGCTGGTGCCTGCTCTTGTTCTCCATTCCATTATATGCCTGTTCCGCCAGCTAATTACAAAAATAAAATCATTTTCCCCGATTGCCTGAGATCTCAGATCTCAGACCTCAGAAGTCCGACTGCAGCGACGGCTGTGTGAACGGATTGAGAACGATTTTCAAAGTATATCCATTCATTCATATCGATTATTAAGTGCTACGTTTAGGTGGTAATTTATGGCTGCGATATTATATCATTTCGTTTGGGATCTCTCTCTCTCTCTCTCTCTTTCCCTGTCTCTCGGCCGATCTCTCCTTCTCTCTGGCTGTCTGATCCAATTGCGTGACTTTACAGCATAATTAGATTGAATTGGAGGGCATTTGCCAGGGCCTTATGAGCTTTTAATGGTCTCTAATGCATTTTAAATTCGCTTAAGCGCATTGATACTATTATCCAATGCTCCGATGTATCGGCTAGGGGAACTTCTCTCTTCTTTTCTGAAATTCCACACTAACTCTTCGAGCTATCGCACACGCTAACTCGTGCCCATAATTAACAGCTAGAAATATTTGGACAGACTTAAGACAAACGCCAGCACACACACACACACAGACACATACACAAGAGAGGAATGTTGGACTGGCATGTAAATCATAGGGTATCTTGGGTAGCGGGGGCTCAGTCAAGCGCATCGCATTTTTGACACCAACAATTTGTTCCGTCAATTTGTTATAGAATGCATTTTATGCAAATGAAATCTGTCCTCAATCTATCTCACAGAAACTTCACTTAGCGACCTGTGTGTGTGTGTGTGTGTGTGTGTGTGTGGGTTTACCTGTGCGTCATATTTTGTGGCATTCTTCTTCTTCTGGCTGTGCTGCGTGGCATCAACTGATTGATGCGCCGCATAGAGCGCACTATGAATAATAAACAATAAACTAATCAAGAGCCAAAGCGAAGATCACCAGATGCATCTGTCAGATACACTTGCGACCTGACAGATACAGATACAGATAGAGATACAGATACAAATGCCGATGCACAGACAGCTTAAGCTAAAGACACGAGACAAGAGACAAAATGTCAAATGATTCGTTTGTCTTATGTCTTATATCGTAAGTGTGGACACAATCGTATGTAAAGAGATAAATACATGAACAAATACATATATGTATGTGTGTATGGACACTCATTTGACGTGGGTTGGCTGGGAATGCCGCCTAATGACATTTGCCAGAGAGCTAAGCTATCTAATGGTCAGGTGTGAAATCTCCAGATGTTTCAGATATCTAGAAAACTAACAAGAAGTAAAATTCCCTTTGTGGATCGTATGCAAGGAGTTAAATACATATCTAGATGGAATTTGATATTTTGATATTATTAAGCATACTTTTATTAATTTTTAGCCGATAAAGCTTAACAATTTGAAGAGTTTTAGATTTGAACTTTGGATCATAAAACTTGTATTCTTAATGTTTGAACTTACGGTTTCATAAATAGCAATGCATTAGATAAAAATGAGATAGAGACACACAGAGAGAGAGAGAGAGAGAGAGAGAGAGAGAGAGAGATAGAGAGAGAGAGAGAGAGAGAAGAGAAAGAAAGAAGGAGGAGACAAGAGAGATAGAGAGAGAGAGAGAGAGAGAGAGAGAAAGACAAGAGAAAGAAAGAAGGAGGTAAGACAAGAGAGATAGAGAGAGAGAGAGAGAGAGAGAGAGAGAGAATGACACACACAGAGAGAGAGAGAGAGAGAGAGACACACACACACAGAGAGAGAGAGAGAAAGACAAGAGAAAGAAAGAAGGAGGTAAGATAAGAAGTCAAGAGAGAGAGAGAGAGAGAGAGAGAGAGAGAGAGAGAGAAAGAGGCTGAATGATGAAAGAGAAATAAAGTAGTACATTTACTTCTTTAGCAAAATAAAGAGGGGATGAGAGCAAAGCAGAGGGAGGGAAAGGGAAAGAGAGTATAGAAAGAGAGCGAGAGGGAAACGAAAAGGAATCTATCGCTTCTTCTAAGAAGAAAAGGAAACACCGAATGAGAGACAAATATAAAGAAAGAAGCAGAGAAAGAGAAAAAAAGAGTGAGAGAGGGAGGGAGAGAGAGAGAGAGAGAGAGAAGAGAGGGAGATCGAGAAATTCGAGAATGTAACAGTCTAGAGACAAAGATATAGAGATTGGGATAGAGGAGACAAAAATTGCGAAAGGAAAAACGCCAGGGAGAAGAAATAAGGTGGATGGATGAGAGAAAGACAGGCAGACATGTATACATGTGTATGTTTCTAGATATATCTATACGATGCATATCTTATCAGCCAACATGTAATCGCTTTGTTCGCATCTAAATAATTACCCTAGTCCCGCACACAATCTGTCATATTTATTGGGCTCTTCAGCTTGTTGCTAGCGACCATCGAAACGTAATCTTATCTCCGTGGCTGTGGCCATATCAATCAGTATATTAATTACAAGTCAATCCATTATACAGCTCGCGCTATCAGCTGGAAGTCCACTCACAGTGGAAGAGAAAAGTAACCGAAAATAACAGAAAACAAATCCAATAACAGCAGAAAGAGTTGACACTTGAGATGACGTCGCCTCGTCGCAGATCGGCGAAAGCTTTTCGTGCGATCCGAGCGCAGTTAATTGTTATTGGACAGCGACAAGCGAGCAGCGACCAGAAGCTCTTCCAGCACGCGTCGTCGCGACGACTGCGTCACTGAAAGCTCGGCCAGTGGTTCGTCTCGCCTCGTTGCCCGACGCGACGCTTCGTCGTCCGATTGTCCGACTCCAGCCCTGGGAACATTCAGCGTTCCATTTGCCTGCCTGAGCTCAGTGCGAATTCTGTTGTCGAGGCGCGCGGCGGCTAAACGTTGAGTCCATTGCTTGCTCTCACTCTCTGTCTCTCTCTCTCTCTCTCTCACTCAGTCAATCGCTGCCGCTCTTGCTGTATCGTCATTGCGATTTTTGTTGTTGCCGTTTGTTTTTTTTTTTACTTTTTTGTTTTCATTGCCCAACTTGTTGTGACTATCGGAGCGGGCATCTAGCACCAAAGTGAGCATTGCTTCAGATATTTCGGCTTCAAAATTGTTTTTGTTTAGACTCTAAAAATTTTCTGCTCATTGTTGTTTTCTTTTAGAATAAGAAAGAAAAAATATAAGTAAAAATAATAGCAGGGCTGAACATTTGCGCATAAGCATAGGCATAAATATATAAGTGCGCCTCTAATGTATATATGGGTATCTAACAAATAAACCTCTGGTCTCAGTCTGCATTCCACAAACCACACCGAAGCACCGAGCAAGAAGAAAGCAACGAGATGAGCACCCAAAATGATCATATACCCACCATATCGCCGGGTCGCAAAGCCGTCTTCCAAGTGCTGTCAGGTGGTTCGGCCGGTTTTCTGGAAGTGTGCATCATGCAGCCGCTGGACGTGGTCAAGACTCGCATGCAGATTCAGGCACGGCCCGCCGCCATCGCCGCCTCACACACGGCTGAGGTGAGTTCAAGCCATCATCAGCTGCCTATTCCAATGTAAACAAAGGTGTTTTTGCCAAAGGTAATCGAAGTATGCGTAGAGAGTTCAAGGGGCTCATACATTCAGCGTGTGTGTTTGCCTGAGTGTGTGTGTGTTTGAGTGTATGTGTAGCATAAGCAAAACGCCGATAAGAACCAGACAGCTTTTATGACCATGCCCAAAAAAGCGACCTTAACACGCACCAATCTCACTGCCCAACTGATAGGGTACATGTGCAAGTGTGTGTGTATGTGTGGGAGGTCGTGTCAAGGTCATCAGAAGTGACAATCGAGCAAATATAGCCAGCTATTCCATGGTCTGTGGGCTTGCACAGCTGACGATTGCTTCGATATTAACAAATACACACACACATGCATATACATACATACATACATACATGTGCTTATGTAGTGCTTATCGATTGGGCGCTGCTTTCAAAATTTTCGACTTATCCCTCTCTCTCTCTCTCCGTCTCTCTATCTGTCGCAACGCGTGCCGCACTTTGTTTCTAAGCGAAATGAAACAACCCGAAATGACCTATACAATTAACTATATCTTATCGGCTTATGTTTGAGATCTTATTACTGGTCTTAGCTTTTGAGAATGCACTTGGCGTTGCTCTAAAGATAACAGGGCATATATCAATATATCATCCACTCTTCTACTGTTATAATGCCTATACTAATGCCGGCTATATACTGAATAATGCGAGGAATAAATGAGAACAAAGAGAGATCTGGTTATGCCTATAGATATATGCATATGTATGTCCATACATATATATACAAGTATATATAATAAGCACACGGAAACTCTTTTCTTTATACACATGTATATAAATATTACTATATATATACATACATATATACATAGCTGGGAAATAATTAATAGCATCACTATGCAATTCTTTGAGCACATTGCTTATGCGTGGCGCTATTTCATTTTTCTCAACAGTATGCACAGCTATACACATATATCAATATATATACATATATGTATGTATTGTATTCATATGCGTGTCTAGTTTTCGAAAATTTTCTGTGTTTAACCAATTTGTTAGCACATTATTAAAATAGATGCAAAAAAGTAATTCAAATTACACGCACATATACACTCGCACTCCCTCACACACACACACGCACACGCACACAAAGTTAAGTCTGCTAATAAACTAATTCAGAAAGCTTACAGTGTTTTTTGTTTGTTTTCTTCCGTTTCATTATGATATTCGCGTGCCGTGAGCAATGGAAAATAGAACATTTTAGCTGTTTTGAAGCCAAATGCCGCTAAATGTAAAATTATGTTTGATTGATACAGTAGATCTGAGGTTAAATAAATTTCAATCAGACATAATACTAGGTGGGTCCAAAGCAATCACCCTATTTCAAATGCTACCAAATGAAAGAGAAATAAAAATATAGAGAGAGAGATTGGGATATATGGATAGAGACATTGCCTTTACCCCAGCCTGTATAATATAAACTTTAATAATAAATAGATAGAAGAGAGTTATTAGGGCTTAACAATTAACATTCACCCACAATATTCTAGAAGCTTAACTCTATCAGTTAATATTGAGAGTCTGACGATAGTTCGTAATCAAAATAAATGAATTGCTCCATGCAGGTGCACTACTCTGGCGTGTTTGACTGCTTCGCCAAGATGTACCGTCAGGAGGGCATCGCGTCGTATTGGAAGGGTCTGATGCCTCCAATACTGGCCGAGACCCCAAAGCGGGCCATCAAGTTCCTGGTATTCGAGCAGACGAAGACGTTCTTTCAGTTTGGCTCGCCGACACCGACTCCGCTGACCTTCGCCCTGGCGGGTCTGACGGCCGGCACCTTGGAGGCGATCGCCGTCAATCCGTTCGAGGTGGTGAAGGTGTCGCAGCAGGCGAACCGCCAGAAGAAGCTGATCGGCACCTTTGATGTGGCGCGGGACATTGTCCGGAACGATGGCATCGGACTGCGAGGCCTCAACAAGGGCCTGACCGCCACAATGGGCCGCAATGGCATCTTCAACATGGTCTACTTCGGCTTCTATCACAGCGTCAAGAACCTGGTGCCCGAGAGCAAGGACAACACCTGGGAGTTCATACGCAAGGTGACCATCGGCTTTCTGGCCGGCACCCTGGCCTGCTTCGTCAACATACCGTTCGACGTGGCCAAGTCGCGCATCCAAGGGCCCCAGCCGGTGCCCACGGAGATCAAGTACCGCGGCACTCTCAGCTCCATTGTCACCGTCTACAGGGAGGAGGGCTTCCGCGCCCTCTACAAGGGCCTGGTGCCCAAGATCATGCGCCTGGGTCCCGGCGGAGCCATAATGCTCCTCGTCTTCGACTACACATACGAATACCTGTTGTTGAATCACTCATAGTCCATCACTTCTAAACCTAGCATTAAGAAACTGTTGGATTTTTTTTAGACATGCCGAAAACCCCTAAAAATCTAGTTAATAATTTAACACGCGTACGCAAATGACACAGCTTGGCAAACAGATGTAAATACATTATTATATATATTTGAAACCGTTTTGATGTACTTGTTTCCTTAATTGAGCCTAAGACCTATAGGGATTTGCAGATACTACTGCCCTACTGAAGGAGATGATGTGAAAGGAGCAGAAACAAACTAGCAAAGAAATAAGGGGAGACAGAGGACGTGGGTGTCTATATGATATACGATATCTAAATGACAAATAAAGTTAATGTAGGCATGGAAACTTTTCTTGGATACCGAAACTCCTAAATGTCCCAAAAAATCTTCTTAGCTTTCCATTCGAATTAGTTTCTGAGCCAAAGTAAGTACCCAAACCAAGTCTGATTCTCGGTTACTTAACATTAAATTCAGATAGTCGTGAAGGTTTCTACTCGAACAAGCAACGCCGAAAAATATGCTAAAACATTTGAAGGAATACTCCAGAAATAGTATACTTTCCGAGAGTTGCAACACACTTTAAGTGCTTTATGAATTCTATACCTAAAAGCCTTACAGATATATGCAGATGAGTTACTTAGTATAGCTATATACAGAAAACACAGATCAGAGGCCAATAAGTCCGTTAGTAATTCGTAAGCCTACAAATTATATATATACTCTGCGACCATACAATTGTAGATGTAGTACTTAGTATATCCATAAGCATACACAGATCAAAGGTAAATAAAACCATCTGTTTTTAAGTGTTAGAGCCTAAAACCAGTCATATGTCCATCAATCGATGATTCGTAAGCATACACTCTACGGCAATAGAAATATTGTTGGTAAATCCGATACCTATACCGTCTGCTCCCCGACAATGCAATTATAGATGATGTAGTTGGTATGCCTACAACCAAAACAGATCCACGGCAAGTAAAAGCAATAATTTTACATTTAGTCTATGAACATCTTTTGTAGTATTTATATATAAGTAAATCGATTCGCATAGTCTAGGTCACAAGATAAATGTGGGTACATATAACATATACTTGGATGTAATTTCTCTCGATTCTGGTATATATGTAGATGTGTGTATATATTTGGATGCTTGTCGGATATATGTATCTTGTTGCGATTTCCATATAATTAGTCGGAACATTTAACATTGTGTAGCTGCAACAGAGATCAAGATATCTATATATATATATATATATAGATGTATTTATATACATATATAGTAATGTGTGTGTATATAGAATTCGTTTTACTATTTTTGTTTTCTTTTATATTGTTTGTTTAATTGTTTATATACTTATATTTAGTCAATTGAATTGGATTACAATTAGTATAAGGTTGGCAGAAGCGAGCAATTGGTTGTATTTGATTCATTCCCTATGATCCATCAACATTCTCATTGTTATTCGTAATAAACAATTGTAATTAATTAACTGTTTCTTTCTCTTTACAATTTTGTTGTTCTTTTGTTGCATTTCATCAGTGGTTCTTGTTCGTTTTTTCGTTTTTCCTCTCTTTCGCTATTGTTTAACACTTTATCGTCTTTTGAGGCAATGTTAATCTCTTTTGGACCACAGACTAAATATACATATATAGATATACATACATATATGGTTATATATATATTTATATATGTATATGCAGCTAACTTAAGACTATTTAATAAAATTGTAAAAAAAATCTCTATTTATATTTATATATATGTATACATATATGTATATGTTAGGTTATCCAAATTCTTTCGCTCAACTCTTTCTTTAGCTACGCTTTTGCACATGTTTATTAAAAAGAAAAAGAAAATAACACACACATTCAATCGCTAAGGTAATAACTATAATAATAATAATAAACATAATAATAAAATAAATATAATTTATTTTAATTATCTGCGTTGGTTGTTGTGTGTGTGTGTATTCAAGGTATATCATCATCATCATCATCATCATCATCATATTTGTATGCCGAAATCCGGAGAGAGAGTGATCAAACACATCTGTTTTGTCAATTCGTGAACTAATCAATTTTGGTGTATATGAGTGTGTGTGTGTCTGTATATATATTTATATATATGTATATATAGATTGCCTGCCGTTCTATCCATGAAATTGTTTATAAAATGCATTCAAGTGCCAGTTCCACTCTACGTTCAGAGTCCTTTCTCTGTGTGTGTGTCTTTTCAGTCCATCTTTTGTGTATATGTATATGTCTGTTTCTGTTTCTGTGTCTGGGTTTATATATTATACATGCCTATGGCATATACCTCGCCTGCTGATCTATCCATAGTTTTTTGACAAAAAAGAAAAAAAATTAATTCAATAAACAAAAATTTAAAAAAAAAAAAAAAAACCAATAACAATCTAAAATGCATTACTCTGCCGTTTTTTGTTTTTTTTTTCCATTTTAGGTGTGAGCCGCTTCCCTTTCTGCATGTCTTTTCAGTCCATTATCTTCGTTGTAGGTCGCGCCATGAGGTTCGCGCTCCAAATGCAATAATTTAAGGATAGTAATGAAAACAATCAGGAACAGTATTAAAAGAATTAAATAACCTCCAAATATCTATGCTAAGCTAGTGGAACGATGCGGGCGGCCGTTTCGAACCGCTGGAGCTGATCTCCAGTGTCTAATAGATACGTTCGTAGAACAGCAGATACGCCTGGGCCTTGAGGGCCGCATCCTCGCTGACTTCCTGGACGCGCGAGTCCGATACGTAATACCATTTGCCGGGCGGTGCCTTCACATTGGCCGCTTCCTCCTCGCCGTTGGCCATGCTCGCCGGCTGATCGGATGAGCCGTCAACGCCCGCAGCAGGAGCAGGAGCGGCACCAGCAGCAGCAGCGGCGTCGGCACCAGCATCAGCACCAGCAACAGACTCATCGACAGCGCCATTGCTTAGGTCAGAGGTGGAATCATCTGTGGTGGATGCATTGCTGCTTGAGCTGGTGAAATCATCGCTATCATCCAAGGCATTCATACGCATCTCACGGGCCTTCTCCTTGGCCAGCAGCTCCTCGAGCTTCTTTAGCTGCTCATCGTCCTGATCCAGCTCAGCTTTGCTGCCGTGCGGCAAGAATTTCCAGCGCTTATCATCGGGAGTCACCTTCGGGCGCACCTTCACATAGGCGGTGTAGTGGCCGCCGTACAAGCCGCCAGAGTGCTCCACGACGCCGTAGAGCGCATAGAGCAGCTTCTTCTGCTTGCGATCGATGTTGGGCAAGTTCTTCACTTTGGAGCCGCAGAAGGCGGCTATATCCAGCAGGACAGTGTAGCTGACCGGGCGCGTCAGCTTGCGGAAAATGCAGCGCGGCCCCAACTGGAATCTCTTCAGATGCAAGATCAGCACAGCCGGCGGACTGGACACCAGCAGCTGTTTGGTGGCATTTGTATTTACGGTTTTGGCTTGGGGATCGGATCCGTTGATGCGGCGGGTGCAGCTCTCGCAGCCGACTTTGTTCTGGCCCGTCATCAGCTCCACGGCGGTGAAATTGTTGAGACACGACGCCACCGAGCACTCACCCACCTCGCACTGATAGCGCGGCGCAATCGTAGTGCTCCAGTCCGAATAGCTTTGGGTGCGCACACGCTTCGAGGGCGCCGCATTCTTGGCCTGCTCCCGCAGCTTCAGCTGCTCCATCTTCAGCTGCAGCTGCCTCGATGAGAATTGACGTATTAGAGAGGCGCCCTTCTCGCTCAAGCTGGCGCTCACCAGGCTGGCTGCCGCGCCGTCAGCTGGGGCGTTCGCATCGGTCCCGCTGTTGGCTTCATTGTTGTTATTGTTGCTGCTGGTGCCATTGCTGGCGGTGCTGGTGGTGCTGGCCGCGCTGTTGGTTGCTGTAGTGGGTGCCGGACTGGTGGCTATGCCTGAGTCTGTAAACATAAATAGAGCGAGATAACATCAACATTTGCCGTCCCTGTCGTATGCATTCACATTGCCAACCCATTCAGATTGTTTGCTCACCATTCTCGTCCTCCTCCAGCGAATCCTTGTCCATGTGCTCGGGCGTATCGTCGCGCTTCTCGCCCACCGGCTGCGAGTTGCCGTTGCTGTCTGTGTAGAACTTGGCATTGTGGCCGGCGGCTGCGTCATCAACCAGATTGTCCTCAACGTCGGCGTCAGATTGCTCCGATGTTGTTGCGCTCTGGGAAGCCGATTTGACACGAGGACCCTCGCCCCAGGGAGCCGAGCGTGTCTTCTCACTATCCGTGTCGGCAGAAGTGGGCTGCGCCTGCCCCTGGCTATCACCACTGCCGGGCTGCTGCTCGCCATCGACGTCATCTCCGCCGCCGCCGCCGCCGTTTGACTCATCGCTGTTGTTCAGCTTGAGCGAGAGCCGTTGGGCCTGCTTGGTGCGCTGGTGCTTGGCGGCGCGCTTGGCCTTGCGTTCGCGCTCCTTCTCCTTCTTTACCTGTGCTTTGGATGGCCCCAGCGTTTCTGGGCCATCAGTGTGCAGATAAAACGGAGGCGACGGCACGCCCACTTCCGACTCGCCGTTGCTGAGCTTCGGGTTGACACTGTTGCTCTGGTTAGTGGACGAGGGCGAGTTCTCGGGACTAGTTCTGCGACGCTGAGGCGGCTGCGGCTTCTCCACTGCGACGGGCAGTGATATATCCAAGAAGTACTCGTGTCGCGAGGAGATGTTAAAGCAATCCTGACACGTCAGTGTCGAGACGAGAAAGCCGCGAAACACCTGCTCCGGGCGCAGTATGCGATCGGCTGCCTGATTCCCATAGATCTTGCACTTCTGGCGCAGCTCCTCCGACACGCTGCTAATATCCTGATCCTTGTACCCCAAGTTCTGCAATATGACGCGCTGATAGCGCTTCAAGTCCTCAGAGCGCACGCTCTCCAGCAACTGGCGCAGCAGCTCGTGCGCATCGTGCTGATCCCCTCCAGTAAACTGGGGGCATTTGGCGCACAGTTTGTCAAAGAGTTTGCTGGGCGTAAAGACACTGCCACCGGACTGCAGTTCCTCCAGTGCATTGGCCAGGGCGGAGGTGAGATTGCCCCACGAGGAGAGTGTGCCCCTTATCATGGGCAGCTCAACGTCGCCCTTGTCCTTAAAGTTAAACGTGCCGCCGGGCAGCACAAATCTGCGTGAAAATTGAGTGAAAATTAGCTAAAGCATTTCCATTTCGTCATTTGGAACTTACTGCTCCCCGGGCTCAGCCAGTTCCTTGAGTACGTCCAGTAAGAATGGCGTCTGAGCCAGACACTGCATAACCGCATTGAAGAAGCACGTATTGCCCAAATTGGTCAGACCACGCACGCGTGGCAATCGATCCAGCTCCGGTTGGCCCACAGATGGAGTGGACGGCACGCCAGTCGCCGTCTGACAGATGACACGCTTGTCCAGCACACGCTTGGCCATGCCGGGCACTGAGCCCGTCGAGCTGGCTGACGGCGGCGGCGATGGAGGCGTTGGAGGCGGCATCGGTATGGCCGGATTGCCCCCAGTGGTCGCGGTCATCTGTTTGCCCCCAGTCATCGGCACAATGGGACTGATTTGGTCCAGCGTTGATATTATTTTGTACTGCACGTCGGCGACGGTGGCGAGCGGCTTCTGGGCCAGGCGCTTCACTAGTTCCACACAATCGAGCAAGTTCTTGCGAGAGTTGGCGCACACCTCACTGCCGCAGTCGTAGCACCAGATCTTGAATGAGCGCGTGTTCAACGCCAGAGCGTGCGAGTCCGAATGCGGAGTCTGCAAGTGAATGCATCAAGAAGTAACCACGGCTATATACATATATGCAGATCGGAAATGTGTGCGATTGCTTTTACCTGGTAGTGCAGTAATGCGTGCTTGTTGCGCTCGCGGCTGCACAGCTGTGTGCCGCACTTGAGGCACAGCCAGAGTGTGTTGTCGTATTCACATGCAGCTGATTCATTGCCACTCTCACTGGGCGGATTCAGTTTCTGACACATCTGGCAATCGTAGAGCAATCCAGTCGATTTGAGATGACGCCGCAAACGTGTCGGATCTACCGCCTTCTTGATGTGCTGGCAATTTGGGGCATTGCTTCCGGCAGCGGCATGGCCATTCACCATCTCCTCCTCGCCCGAGTCTGACCAGCTGCCGCCGTCCTGCTGTGCGTCGCTCTGACGCTTCTTAACCATGCTGCCGCTGCAGGTGTTGCCGTTGACGTTCTTCAACTGACCCAGCGGCTGTCTGGCCTCCCTCGCGCGCACTGAAAAGAAAAAGGAGTAGACTGTAGCTAGGACTCGACCAACTAGAAGCACTACGGCGCGTATTGTTCGCTCTAGATAGCGGTATATGGAATATGAAATTCTAGTACTCTTATTATTCCTCGTGCCAAGTGCATCAAGTGTTTCGTTGTCCCGCGTGCATTGGCTGTTGTTATTAGAAATATTATCGCCGTTGATGTTGTTGCTCTGGTTTTCCTTTGCTTGTTTGTTATTGTTTTTAATGTCGCTCTTGTTTGCTTTTAAACCGGCACCAAAACATACGCGGTTCTCCATTGAGCACTATTAGAGCGCACTAAATTTTAATTTTCGAAAAATTCCCTACTGCTTTGTCTACGAGATACGTTTTTGATGACTGATTACGAGCTGTGATAGAGATTTAAAACCGATTTGACAGCGCCTGGCCGTTGGCCCTCTTTGTTGTGCTAAGCATTCACAGTAGCAATCGTGTCGAGTGCCTCAGCTACTTCACTCAGTTCGTATCGCCCGATTGATACGGAGCATTGGGTGCACTGAGTGGGAATCTTAACTTGGCTCCGAATAGTGCAGCAAGAGTACTGCGGAAACAGGTTTCAAACCTGAGCCAATCAATTATCTGAGGCTAATTATCTGCATACGCTTAAATATACATTATATAGTGTGGACCAGCTCGGCCTGGGTTCGCAAAGCTCATACTAAAACATTTGCTGAGTCTTATCTGCTGAGCTTTAGTACGATCGTTAGTATATTAGTGTTTGTTTGGGTCACCTTAGGCAATCGAAATGCACTGCAAATCAAGCTTCGTCCGGTCAGAACTTCAGGTTGAAAGAGTGTAGAAACTTCGGTAATCCAACAAAAGCTTAGCTTGTTGTTATTGTTGGGCCCGTGTCGGGGTGTTCGGTTGCTGCTCCAGTTCTGGCCACTTAATGGGGAGGCGCAGTGATTGGCTTTATTTGTTTATTTTGGTTTTGTTTTATTAGTTTTGATGTCGGATCTTTGACGCACGTTCATTGGCACGCGCCGCGCTTCTCCGACAGCCGCAGCGCTGCTGTTTGAGGTTAAGTTTAAGTTCAGGTGCTGCCATATTGGGTCGCAGCAGTCGCAGTCGCAGTCGCAGCAGTCGCATTCGCAGGGGCAGCATTGTTGTGCTTCGTGTCTGCCTTTGTGTTTTGTGTTTGTGTTGTCTGTCGTGCGAGCCACGCAACGCAACGCAACGCAACGCGACGCAACTGCCATAAGCAGCGCGCATTGGAATCTCGGGGACAGTAAACCCATTTTTCTTTCATTTGTTGTTGTTGTTTTTTTTTTTGGCAATATATACAAAAGCACAAAGTTGCGCGCATACACATACCTATATGCACTGCAGTACGCACACACGCACACACACACACGCACGTACGTTCACACGGGGGTCGAGACAGGATAGTTATAATGATTGCAACTTTTGTTGGGCTCTTGTTAGTCCAGTTGCAAAAGATTCTGATTTTTTTGCAAACTCATCGTTTGTGCGTTGCGTCGTTTTTGTTGGCTTACCTTGACTTAGTTACTGCGATATGCGATGCACATGAAGTCTTCTAGCGATTCTTTAGATTTGCGCCTAACCACTGCGTAAACACCAAGCAAACAAAAAAAAACGTGAGCTTGAATTGCGTTCGCATTCGCATCTAATTCGTACGAAAAAAACATCGGAGCAATAAATCGATAGTATGCCGAACTGCAACAGTGCACTTCACAGCGATTGGTTGAGCCATCGATGTGGCATCGTGACAGCTGGGTCCTTTAATGTGGCGGTCGGTCGAGTTGAGACTATCGATAGCTATAGTAGCGCGCATTCAAATTCAAATTCAAAATTATTCATCATAACGCAATGGTAATTGCATCGTTTGTGTTGGTTTTTTGTTTGTTTTTTTTTTTTTGACTTAGTTCATCAAACTGAAGTGAGACCCCATCGAAATTTTATTTTATTGTCGGCTATATAAATATTTCTTCATGTTTGCTTTCCGGTTTATTGCTGTGTGGCTATTGCTCTGTGCCAAATTGCGTAATAGCAGTAATAGTGGTAATAGATTATGCATGCAGCATTCACTTGCTAAACCCGGCTGTCGCCCCGTTATGGCGCCTGGAGGATTGCGAGAAAGCCAAATCGCTTGGTTCCAGGCTTAGGCTATTCACTAATCACGTGCACCCTGCATGAAAAGGTGAGCTTTAATCAACTGAAAACTGATCCATACAAAGCTTTTACTGTGTCTTCGGATAATTGGCGCCATCTGTTGCCAAATGCCAGCACTTGTTCATAAACTCGTTTTAAATGAAGCTGATACAAAAAAAAAAAAAAAAAAAACCTTTTTCAGGAATTATAGTTTTAAATAGTAAAAAAAAATATGTATTTATATTTATTTTGCTTATAATTTCTCTTAAATACTAAAAATTGTGATTCAAGAAAAGTACAAAATAATGAACGCAAAATACTCAGAAAACACTTCATAAAGGCGAACAATTATTGGCGTTTGAGACAGCCGAGGAGATAGTGTGATAGGCGTCTCAATGATGATGATGCCACCAGCCGGCCTGGCGGGCGTTCACGTAGCTCTTCAGGCCCTCGCGCTGCGCAATGGACTGATGGGATGGGAAGAGGTGGGGTCCGCTCGTCTCATAGTTGAGTCCGTTGTGCTGGTTGAAGACATATGCCTTGGGTATCTCCACTCCGGTCGAAACGCTAACGCTGGAGATGCTCTGTCCCGGGTCAACGGATGGAGATACTGCGGGCAGATAGGTGCGACTGGGTGGCGCTGGCGCCCAGCTGGTTGACAGTTGGGGCTTCTTGGGTGGTCCAGCGGGACGATATGGCTTATAGATATTGGGTGGGCCAACGGGCAGCGACGGCTGCTGCTGATTGGGGGAATTGACCGAATTCGAGGGACCATAGGCATTATTCCTCAAGTCGCAGACGGTGTTCTCGATGAGAACGCCGAGCGGAGCGGTATAGATGCGGAAATTGACATCGTTATAGTCGAGATCGGAGAGCAGAAAGACTGGCATACGATCGGACAGCACCCAGACATTCTTGTTCTCATCGATCTTGACGTCGGCGGGAAAGACTAGGCCCACGTCGTCGCGATCCACAATGCCATGGAACTGCGGCGTATAGGGCATCGACGAGTGCCAGCAGCCGACTGCATTCTGATCGATCAGATTGAACAGCTCGATGCCATCGTCGCTCATCACGCGAGCTGTGGTGTGGGAATTGGGACCACGCTCGTCCAAGGCAATGAAATCGTGATAGCTGTCCTCGGTGCGCGACTCGTCCCTCAAGATGCGCGTGGATACCGCAAACTGGCGATGGCTGGCCAGGGGACTGAAGTAGAGCGTGCGATAGCCATCGGAACGTATGGGCGACAGCGCCATACCAAAGATGCCCTCCTCGCCCCACTGGAAGTTCAGGCCGGCGATGTTGTAATCGCCACGCAGTGGATCCGGGAAGAAGTAGGAGTGTGCCGAGAACCGCCAGGACTTGTTCTGCTCCCAGGAATACGTGATCAGGCCGTAGCCCAGCTCATCGGAGAAATATGCCATTGCATCATCGCAGGTCTTGCCCACGTCCACAGCTATGTTGGCAATGAACGTGTTCGGGTTTGTGTCCTCGGGGCGCAGTTCGTAGCGTCGGATTCTCGTATTCGTGGTCAGATCGAAGACGTTCACGGCGTACGGGCAGGGATTGGTGGTGGTATTGCCAATGCCCACGGTGCCCGTGTCCAGCACCCAAAGCCGCGCGCATTCGTCTACCTTGATGCGGTACGCTGTCGTAATGCTGTTTGCGCAATCTCCAGCCGTATTGCTGCGCCAGTCCGGATACGGTATGAGCTCCGGCGAGCCCGACAGACTGCGATCCATATTGATGTAGGTTAATGTAGCCGGAATGCCTAAAAGACATGAGCAAAGTTAAGTATTAGCCCGAAATCGCAAGGAAAGTGTTCAGTAGAATGAGCATGTGGATCGGACTATCGATGAACTGAAGGCAGTCCTTTCCACAATATATAACTCGAGTCTAGGATCATTAGCGGTAAGCCATTGGACAATGAATGCGAACACAGATATTCAGTGAAGCTCGAAGATAAAAACTCGACAATTTGCAACGATTTCAATTTCCAGCTGCAGTCTTGGCTATCGAAAATGCAACTTTCTAGTCGGCTGGCGATTGATGTGTTATGAGCTGGACATCAATCAGTTAGTCAGTCAGTTAATCAGACACTCAGCCAGCCGAGAGAGAGAGAGAGAGAGAGAGAGAGAGAGACAGAGAGAGTCAGTCAACTGCTGTGTTTGATATGAGACGTTGTCAAGTGAGTCGAAGCAACTTTTTCTTGGCTAATGCGCGGACTCCTCGATTCCTCGACTTAAATTAAATGCCAGCAATTTCCGTTGTCATTAGCCACTGCATCATATCATCATCATCGCCATCGTCATCGTCATCGTCATCGTCAGCGTCAGCGTCAGCGTCAGCGTCGTTCATATCGTCTGCGTTTCCGCTCCAGTTGACAAGCGCAACTTTAACCAGTTGCTGCTGGTAGCGGGCGTGTGCGACATCGCTCGCACTTGTCTTGGCTAATTCTATGAGTGGCATCGACCTACAGCTGTCCCCACAAGCATTGCCACAGCCAACAGGCAACAGCCAACAGCTAACAGGCAATAGCTAACAGCTAACAGCTAACAGCCAGCAGCTAACAAGCAGCCCCCTTCTCTGCCCACGGGCAATCAGCAAAATGCATTTACAAAACGCGAGCTTGAATAAGCAGCATTTCACAAATCCAAATGCAGTTAGCTAATTCGATTTAAGTCTTCGTTTCCGACTGAAGTTGCTTTTCATTCGCTCGCATTGGCAGGGTATATGCTAGTTGGGCTAGTTTAGCGTGTGCAAGAGATGGATACGCTTAGAATGAGGAAATGATACTTTTGATATGCAGCAGCAGAAGCATTGACCTCATCCATAACTGTGCATTGGTTACATAAATCGATAAATATCGATTTTGGGCAGACAGGAAATACAAGATTTGTATACGTACATATATGTATATGGCATTTGCAGTGTAACATATATGGAAAAAGAAATCGATAATTATCGATGCCTAGTTGGGGTCTCCATAGGCCGCACATTTATACATTTGTAGCACTGCCAGACGATAGAGCTCAGATCTGGTACTGCCTGAAGTGCAATTGAAGTCTGGCAAGACTTTCAGCAATGGCAAACGGCAGGAGTCATTGCTTAATTAGTTCTATTGCAGCATTTACTCTGGAATGGAAAACTTGTATTTGCTATCGATCTAATCATCTATTTAAATGCATTAGGCCTGTCATGGAATCTGAGTTTAGTTTGGCTTTCAGCAAATCTTTGCCACTTCAAAATTCCAACTCCGACGGCCGACGGCCGACGGCCGACTCCAGCTCAAAACTCAATCTGGAATGTCTCGCCCGATGTTTGTGTAATCTGTTTCGTGTGATGACAAATGAATACCCTGTTCACTTAACAGCATAAACAACTTTATTTTGTAGCCACTGCATGCATGTGTCAGCTGCCTGTCAGACTCGATGCATAATTGTGTCCATCCGTCTGTCTTTCGGTGTTTCGGTTTGTAACGCTGATCTGGTTATATGTATTTCTCCGCTCAGCGGACCTGTTCCCATGCATTATAAACAGTAGCGCAATGAGCGCATTTTAATAAACATTAATTTTGGTCGCTTAGCGCGTTTGCAAGTGGTTAAAAACCAATGAATTTACCATTAGCCAGATAACGCCGTCTCCCTCTCTCCCTCTCTTTCTATCCCGATACATCTCCCCGTCTCGCTCTCTCTCGCTCGCTCTCTCTCTCTCTCTCTCTCTCTCTCTCTTTCTTTACCGCCATGTGTGTGTTCGCATTTCCAGTATGTCAATAGCAATGAGCGATCATTGGCGCGCCAAAAGGAGGCGCATTGAGACATTCGGTAGCTGTTGATATCAATTTGTAATTCAATGGCTCCAAGCTCATTGAAATTGCAAAAACAAAAAAAAAGATGAAAAAAGGTAATCGAATCGAATCGAATCGAAGCGAAGCGAATTGAATCGACATGCCACAAAATAATTATAATTTGTTTTTTCTCTTGCAAATCGGCATCGAAATCCGTTTTCATTAGGCTTTAAATTATGTGGGAAACGCGCGATTTGTAAGCGAATTTCAATTCGCCAATTTAATTTGCATTCGGTTCTGAATAATTGCACATTCGAAATGCATTTATCAGCACTGATCAGGTTTACTTTAGTCTAACACATTTACTAGAGTAGTTGGAGACAATTTAATAAATTTATTGAAAACTTAACGATGACAGCGATTTGATATGACTTCATAAGAATTTTCGTTTTCTAGCACTGCTAATTGATGCTAATTAAGCAAAAGATTTGTCGACGTTTTCAAACACTGGCCCATTACCAAATCAATTTGAGACAGCTAACATTCCTAATAAGTGGATATCAAATTAAATACCAAAGTCGACTAGTGTCAATGAATGCCAAACATATTTCATTATCCAGCACTGACAATGGCCAAAGTGAAAATATTAAATCGATTGCTTGAGCCTGCGAAATCCTTAACAATCCCGCAAAAACTCGATATGAACAGAGACTAACGACAAATTCCATCTCTAACTAGTCGCTTTCGTTTTCCAGCACTGTTTGCATGTCAAACTTGAATGGAATGTGAGTTAGGCTTAAAGTATTTGCATTCAACTTGTCAAACCGAAAATATTTCCATTCAACATAATTAAGTTTGTCGCGTAAAAGTTGTATTGTGTGGCAAGATTTGCTGACCAGCACTCGCATATATCAATAGGTATATTGTTGTAAAAATTGAGAAGTAAGTATCTTGTTTAATTTGGGAGCCTGCTGTTCTTTGGCCAACCGACAATCGCGTTGTGATTCATTCTTTTTGGACCAACTCTTTTTGTAAGGGCCTGAAGTTGATTGATTTGTTAATGTATTAATGAACATTTCAATGGGAATCGAAATTGAATTGAAATGAGCGGCCGGGCACTTGGCTACCTGGTAATACCTTTTGTATCTGTCAACTGACTGCGCTTGTGGCTATTGAAAGTTGTGAACTCCACTTAAGATTAGCTAATTGATTTGGACTTAAGCCTCATTTTACGGCTTACTTTCGCTTTCGTTTACTTTGCCCCACCAAGTTCGACTGAAGCCTATGCGCCCACTTGCCACTTGCCACTCGGCACTTGGCACTTGGCTTTTGGCTTTTGATTTGGCCGACCTTCTTGAGGCGTTGCCAGCGGTGCCATTCCAATATTCATATTCAAATGCCATTCCTCAAATGCGGCCCAAGGCTGCGGTTGACTTGTGAAACCTAGAAATCTGCTCATAGATATTGATTAGGACCTAAGACAAAGCTGTCAATATTTCTGTACAGTTTCTTTCTTGTGTTGAATTCGTAAATATATTAGACTCGACTGCGTCTCATTTACAGTTTAAGGAAGAACGTCGGAAACTGAGGGATGGAAGCGAAAGTATGGAAGGTGAAGAATGAAAGATCATGGATAAACTATTATATAAAAGTTGAAGTATGGAAGACTGGATATGAAAGACTGGATACTTCCATATCATGGATATGAAGAATAGAGGATTAAAGATGAAATATGAATGATGGAAGATGGAAGATTGAAGATGGAAGACGGAAAATGGATTATGGACTATGGATTATGCAATATGGAATATAGAATATGGAATATGGACTATAAAATATGTAAAACGATGGAAGATGAAGAATGATGAACGGATGAAAGATGGCAGATGGAAGCTGTAAGCTGGAAGTTGGATTATGAACGATGGATTACAGAGTATGGATCATGCAATATGGAATAACAAAGATGGAATATGAATGATAGAAGATACAAGTTGGATTATTGAAAACGGATAACGAAAGAAGATCGATGAAAAGAGAGAAAGATGAAGCACGCAAAATGTGATATCTTCTATAATGCGATCTCTCTACCTATACATCAATGAAATTTTCTTGCACTATTCCAATACTCTTGCGTACAGGAAGCACTCAACAGCTTGGTGAATTATTTAAATTACATGTCGAATATTGTGTTGTATAATTCAAGTTCGTTTTGCAGATATTTCCTTGACCATTTGGTAAGCCAATTGTCATATCGTGCAGAACCAACCAGAAAGAAAAACGAGCCAAACAAACAACTCAACACAGCACATTATTGCATTCAACTATTCAAACTTGTTGCACTCGAATGCAGCTCCAACTCTCACTTGGAATCGAAACGCAGCTAATTGTTTACTATTGCCATTTAGGTATGTTCAGTTTGTTTTTTTTTTTTTTTATTGGTTTTTCTTGTTTTTCTTCAAGGCTGTGATGAAGCCTTCACAATTTTCTTGTTTTTTTTTTCATTATTATTGTTTTTTTTTATTTATTTATAGTTAAATTGGCTTTTCATAAATTGTGTGTGGTAAATTTTTGTGAGCCGCGCAATGCCGCTTTATTGTTATATAACAACCGTTAGAATTGGCTGCTAATTAAATTATGTTTGGCTTAATTGAAGTACGGAATGACTTGGTTTTTCTTTTGAGCACCGAACTCAACTTGGCGATGGCACAAACACTTTAGCTTAAAATATGTTTAAATTAATGTTTACATTAAATATTTGTAATTTGTGAAGATAATAAACATAATTTAATTATAACTGAAGAAATTAAATTGATATATTTTAATGTTTTAAATTCGTCATATAAAATTATATCATTTTTGAAAGGACAACGGAATGAAAATTATTTGTGAGCTCTTAACAAATTTTTATGTATTAACCAGAATATAAAAATATTTAAAAACACGAATACAATTATGATATGCAATTACAAATTGTCTTTAAAATTTTTTTCGTTTTTTAATGAAAACCAAAAATATAAATATTTGAGTTTCAATTAGTCCACTTCAAGCTATTACTTTTCCGTTTTAGGAGAATTGTAAACTATTTTAAAATAAAAAAAATTTGAGGCATAATATATATTTATGAATATTTAAAAATTCTTTTTAAAAAATTGTATTTTTTTTAATTAAAAAAAAAAAATAATAATAACAACATTTTTAGCACAAATTTCAACTAAACTTGTATACATTTTCGTAATACTTTTCTTGTAGTGTGTTTTACTCAATCACATATAACTAAATAGTAAATTCACAAGATTTTTAGTTGTAATATGAAATGTAATTTGTTAAACAAATATTAAGCGAATTTCTGCAGCACATTCCGAAATTCTACTCCGATTCACTTCTAAGGCAATTTCTGTCGAATGTGATTCACTCACATGTTCAATCAGAGATAGCAGATGGCCTGATATATCGCTAATTACACGGCAATAGCATCGCAAGTGTCGAAGCATAGGTGTCAATTAGCTGAGCTGGTTGCCTTAATGACATACGCAGAGTCGCGTTGCGTCAATCAGGCAATCAATTTGTTGATCAATCGAACATGTTAATTGAGTGCAAAACAAGTGCGAAACACGACCAAAGCGGGCCGAAGGAGATTTCTGCCTTTTTGGCAAAGCTAATGAGGCCCAAAATGCCTGATTGATTGGTTGATTGACTGATTGATTAATCGATGCACATATGTAGCTCTACTCACCGTCGCGCCAGCGCGGCACTGTGACGAACAGCCGATTGCCGAAGTGCTCGACGCCAACGGGCAGGGCGTTCTGCGGGATGTAGTCGCCGCTGGCGATGGCCTGCTCCTTGAGCCTTTCGCTGGGGAAGGCAAAGTCCAGCTGGTTCCAGCTGTAGCGCTCCTGCAGCTTGTAGGCGGCGTGGGCGTGGCCAGCCAGCAGGAGCAGCAGGCCAAGCAGGCCCAGCAGGCGGATGGGCAGTCGAGGGGCGTGCATGGCGTATGCGCAATGCAGCTGCTGAATGGTTGGGATTACACACAAGTACACTGAACAAAAAAGAGTATATATGCAACTGTCTATGTCTTGGCTAAAGGCGCTGGTGTCCTTTGTCCTTTGCTGGGGGCGTGGCTTGGATTATGATTATATTTGTTTGGCTTAAATCTCAGCTCGAGCGGCTGGCGCGTTCACGACTGTTGGCCATAACTTTTCGTTCACGTTTTATATAAACTTATGTTTGCAGTCGCAGCGTTAGCAGCAGCCGCCGCAATGGCAGCAGCAACTGTTGCTGCTGTTGCTGCTGTTGCCGCTGCGGCAGCAACAGTTGCCGAAGGCACAAGCGCGTGGCTTCCTCTTCGGCAGCAGTCGGCCGGCTCGGGCGGCTTGGCTCTCGCTGTGCCATTGTCTTTTGCTACCATGATTGATTTTCACGCATATTTAGATACACCCCTGTACCCCTTCAGAGGCCACGCCTCCTTCGTCACTGCCCTCTGCCCCCCTGCCCCCTGCCCCGTGCCCATGCAGACTGCTGTAGTTCCGTTTAATGAATTTACTTTTAATCAAATCGGCTCAGCGCTTATAAAAAGCCACCCGTGACCCAACTGACCAGCAGCCACGAATTGGATTTCGAATTCGGATTCGACTTCGACTTCGAATTCGAATTCGCCTTCGCCGACGCCTTTCGCTGCGAATTTTAATATATTTATTTATTTTTTTTATTTTTTGTAATTTAATTGGCCTCAAAAAAGTTGCTCGCAATTTTTTGGGCTTTGTTTTTCATTTCGATGATTCAGCGCCGAGGGTCAAATGCGCAGAGTTTCCGCCTAAAGTGTGCGTAATATGCGAATACCCTAGAAATTAAGTGCATTAGCTAGAGCAAAAAGTATCTGCAAAAGTCGTAGATTACTTGTGTATAGATTAGTGTAGTCATATTAAAGCAGTCTGCCTCTCTTTATAAATCTGTTTCTCTCTATCGCTTGTACTGTGTCTACCTTTCCTGTCTCTATACATTTCCCCTATCATTCTCTCTATCTCTTTCTCTATCTTTCGTTATCTTTTAATATCATTCTCTTTATCTGCCTCCATCTCCATCTTCCTCTCCCTATCTCTCTTTCGGCATTACCTTCCTCTATTATATCATTACACCATTTATTACTTAAGGTATTTGACGAATTTGGTATATGAATATAATAGAAGTTAAAATTATTGAAATGGTGAAATAGTGGTTTTTATAACAGACAACAATTTCCAGTTATTGCCGATCTTTGATTTAAAAGTGACGTACGAAAATATCTTAAATCTCTCGAAATGTCTCATGAGAAATACAGACCATCGATCGAAATCTGCTCAGATACATGTAGTTTTCCATATATATATATATAATTTTCTTAAATCCAATATTTTTATATAAATTTATTTATCTTTTCTTGACATAATTCGGTCATAATTCCAATGGCTCTCTGTCTTACGAAGCGATTCTCATCTGGCCCAATTACAATATATCTTTATAAGAACTATGAATAATGATATAAATATTATAAATTATTGTAATAATTAATTTACAGGGTATTTCAGACAGTACAAGCAAAATATGTTCCTTCTAAGAATCAGACTGAACTTCTTTATTTCCTTAGTCTCTTTTCTATAAAATAGATATCTCCAACCCTAGATATCTCTATTTCAGAGCATTTAAAATGCAGTGTTCTACAATCCGCAATTTTCATAATACTTTTGGCACAACTACTACAGACTATAATTGCTTTTGGGCAGCTTTTAGGGCAGGTCTGTGCTATTCCATTGTTTGCTATGGTCGCATGCAGGTGCCTCCGCTAGAGTTCGAATGTCTCGGGGCATTACTCAGCACTTTACGCGTGTTGTGAGTGAATAAACTATATTTAGCTGGTTGTATTACGTACAAAGCTACGTTAAAAACCAATTCGATTGGCATCCATTTTGACAGCTTTTCCGCTGCATGATGTCTGTCTGGCAATGGATACATTGTATCCGAAGTCCGGGCATAGCTTAACCGGAATCTGTTTCAAGCTGTTTGTCGAAGGACGTCGCCGACTGTCGAACGCTTTTTTGTATTTCTCTATTTTGATATTTTTGCAGCTGCCAAAATGCAATTGGCGAATGCAATAATAGCCACAAGGCGCTACGCAATACGCAATACGCATTTGCGTGGCATGCCCCAAAACGGCAGCCACATGAATTAAGCCGCAGCAGCCACCGCATTGCGTGGTGCACTATGCGTGGTTCATGGTGCGTGGTGCGTGGTGCGTGTGGCTCGTTAGGTGGCTGGCTGGCTAGCTGGCTGGCTGGCTGACTGACTAACTAACTGAGTGACTACTTGGCTAGCCAACCATCGCAACAGCGGCGGCAAGTGTGGTGCGATTGTGCATGCAAATTGCCATATAAATAACAAGCTCATTTCTTGGGCCTTTACATGCCTAAGAATGCCATTTGACTCTTTACACTGCAGATACAGACAAAACTGGAATACAGCCCAATACATCGAAAGCAACATGTTTTAGCATACACGAATGTCTGCATAACCAGCATAATCTAGACTGTTGTCAATCTGCAATGGAATGACAAATATATACAGCATACATAATATGCATAAATATAGCTATGAGTACGTGTTTTGAGTAATCTATGGCTTAAAATGCATAGCATTTACATCTATACCATTATGATGATAAAATATATAATGATGATGATGATGATGCCATAGTCATTGTCATTGTCATTGTCATTGTCATTATCATTGTCATTGTCATTGTCATTGTCATTGTCATTGTCATTGTCATTGTCATTGTCATTGTCATTGTCATTGTCATTGTCATTGTCATTGTCATTGTCATTGTCATTGTCATTGTCATTGTCATTGTCATTGTCATTGTCATTGTCATTGTCATTGTCATTGTCATTGTCAGTGTCATTGTCATTGTCATTGTCATTGTCATTGTCATTGTCATTGTCATTGTCATTGTCATTGTCATAGTCATAGTCATAGTCATAGTCATTGTCATTGTCATTGTCATTGTCATTGTCATTGTCATTGTCATTGTTATTGGCATTGCCATTGCCATTGCCATTGCTATTGCCATTGCTATTGTCATTGTCATTATCATTGTCATTGTCATTGTCATTGTCATTGTCATTGTCAATGGCATTGCTATCAGCAACATTTCATTATCATATCATACTATCATACTATATTGTTACTGTTATCATCAACATCATTACGATCATCAGCATTATCATCAACACAATTATTATTGTCATTATTTCTCACAGTATCTTCAGCATTTGCTGTACCATTCCATATTGAGTTAGCTCTGCCCATGAGATCCTCTAAGAGATTAACAACGAGTCCATCAATTTGAAAGGTTGTTTTGAATTATAGAGCTACTCTTATGCTGAGCACGTCTCTCGATTGAAAGAGGAATTCCTCAGGAATGCATGTGAAGCATAAGCTGTGGCTTAGAGCCGATTAAAGTTATATATGTATATATTAATATATATATAGAAAGGTAGATATATCTCAATGGCATCACCTTATTTAACGAGCTAGTTAATTTAGAACATGCTGCGCATTTTTGTGTTGCGTCTCATTAATTAATTTAATGCGATTTATTGCAAAATTTGCCGCAATTTTCTTGTTGTTCGGCTGGTTGTGTTGTTGTGTTTGTTTGTTTTCCCCCATCACGTAATGCACACAACAGTAAACATAATTAATTACAAATGTATTGACAGGCAGTCAGGCAGCAACAACAACGAATATCAACGAAATGTAATATTAGAGAAATAACTGCCAACAACCAAGGAGCATCGATGGATGTTGGGTCAGCTCGAAGTTGAATGTTGCCGTTGAATGTGGCATGTTGTGGATTAGTAAAGAGTGGTGCGACAAGTGCACCGTGGGGCGGACGGGGTGCTGGCGTCTGGGATACTACCGGCCAGACGATGCCCGCCAGCGATAGCATTAAATTTATTTATATTATTATTTGTGTTCATTTAGTTTTAATTTATGATTTGTGCTCTCCGATGGTTGTAGGCCGCTTTCCTGCTGTCGGCACCTCTGTTGGCCTGTTACACCTGCTACGCACCGTCCCGCCGCTAATAATAATTGCGACAGCCCGTGACGGCGAGATTTATTGGGAAAACTAAGACCGCACGAAATTCAATATACGCAAAAAATATAAATAAATATATCGAGACAGAAATTAAAACAACTTTTGATCAAAGCGATTGCCCAAATATCCGCTGAGATATTGAATTGTGCAGTTCGTAGGCCTTAAATTGTCTCATTTGCATCCGAAAAATGTCAAGTCGGATTAAGACTGTCTTTGAAATTTGATATACAGACTAAGTAGAGGCTGCTGGCACTTAAATACACTTTGTCGACGCCTATAGATATTTATAAATAGAAATAGCGAAACTATGGGTGTAGAGATATTGATGAAATTTCGCACGAATATGGATTATGAACATATATATAGAGATGTAGCGATAGATTAAGCGATATGAGTGTGGTATAAGGAAATATTATGTATCGATATCGAAAGCCTCTAATGAGATTTAAAGATGAAATTGCATAGATGTTGATATAGATATAAATGGAAATGCAAGCTGGGCTTAAGCATGCCATAGCATTGAGGCTCTTTGAAGCGATCGCTCATGGATAGAAGTAGATTGTTTGATAAGGATATGGCATGTTTAGGTTATTATCTACAAAGATCAAAGCTAGAAGTAAGAACTCATCTTATGATCAACTCATTCAATAGAATGACTCAACTAAACGTTTTGTCAACCTAACTTTGTTTAATATAAGAATCAAGTTTGTTGAAGATTCAATCAACTCAAGTCTTTAGTCAAAGCTAAATGCTGAAGATTTCTCTTAATCTAATTCTGGTTTCTATATCAAATAGGTTGACCCCATAAGAGCAGTGGCAATACAAATTGGCTTCTAATGAAAACGATTCGATACGACTTCCGTTCCTATTGATTACAGTTTGAGGCAAGATCCAGGCCATTAGGTATCAAAGAACGCATCATTCACTTGGAGCTCAGTTCAGGTTGCAACGTGCAACGTGACTGCAGCAAGTGTGCCTCGAATGGTTGGCGACGAGTCCACTCCTCTGGCTCCCCATCATGAGTGCTTGCTACGGCTGCTTATCACTTTATGCCAATCATCAGCCGGATGCTGGCTTAAGACCCAAAAGAGTCTACTCAGGCTAAAACGTTTTGCTGTGTGAGGAAATGCTCAAGTCGAATGATCTCTGATCTCACGCTGAGAAACACTGAGCTGAAATGAAATGAACTGAAAATTCTGTTGGCCCTTCGATTTTAGGGACTAACGCTAAATCGATACCGATAATTTAGGCAACTGCTAGAGTTCAGTTATCGATAAGGGCATCAGTCTCATACATTGATAGATCAACCCTATGGAGTACTTCAACAAGATCGATCGATACCGATAACTTAAACGACTGCTAGAGTACAGTTATCGATAAGGGCATCAGTCTCATTGGGTCGCTCAAAAGTACTGGAGGACAGTCTCGGAGATGGATAGATCACAGTCTCTTTGTAATGCTAATAGTGTTTACATATTTATATATACACATCTGTCTATATCCTGGATTACATAATGTGTGACAAAATTGTGGTCTCATAACTCCCATCTGCATTCGAAACGGAAACGTCAATTTAATTGGATGTGAAACAATTTAATAAGATCATAACTAATAGGAGTTCAATGTCGTCTCGATTTTTGATTTAATTTGCGCGGCTCGAGCTGGTCCTGGGATCATTAGGCGATTTTCTTTTTCTCTTTTGAGTTATGCATTTTATTTAGCAATGGCTTCATTTGAATGTGGGGAGCCGTCAAGCTGGCTCAAATCGCAGCTAATGGCAGCTGAATGTCTTTCGGTTAGGCAATCGGGTTTTTCGCATACGTTTTTTCTATGGATTGTTTGCGGTCGCCGTTGTTGTTGCTGTTGTTGACTTTTTGGGGCGTCTCTCATTATCTTGGACTGTAAATGGCAATGCGTGCACATTTTCCGCGTCGAGGTGGCGTGGACAACTGGAACTGGAACCAGTTCCACAGATGCCAACGGTTCCCATCGCCCGTTACGCCAAGTTCAATGTCAATGGCCGTGACATGAGTTGTGCATGGGTGTGCTTGAGTGTGTGCTGTGTGTATTTCGACTTGTTTCACTTTGTCTCTGATTTATTTGTTTGCCCATTCCTCGATGATGTTGTTGTTGTTGTTGTTGTTGTTACTACTTTGTTAGTTTTTCTGTTGTGATTTGTTTTATTTTGTTTTATATTGTTTTGTTTTGTTTTGTTTTGAGCAAAGCAACTGCTACATTGTTACGTCTTGTTCCGAGATTTCCTGCTCCGATCCGAATGCTAATGAACGGCCCGTTAGCCAGGCCAATGAGGAGTCAAAGCCAAATAGACACCAAATAAAAACAACAACAAAATCAGCAGCGATTTGGCCAACTGTTGCATTACCAAACGACATACACCATAAACCATACAATATGCACCATGCACCATACACCATATATCACACACACACACTCACACACACTCACACACGCACTCACTCACTCATAGGCCACATCAGCACTTGTGGCAATCCTCGTCGCGACAAACTTGTCGCCGAATTGGTGGAAATTGATTGCATTAGACACCGTCGCATTGTCTCTAGATATGCATGCAATAACATACACACACACACACACACATACATATGTATGTACATAGAGAGAGATATATATGGCAGACACAACTGCAAGAGCCGACAACTCAATTAGCTAAATCGCATGGTAAATTATAACAAACACTCTTGACTATCTAGCAGCTGGCCCGATAAGGCTAGCAAAGACCATTGCAACTGTTCGTGCCACGAGCCAAAGTCATTCCAAAGACTTTTCGCTGTTGTTGTTGCTGCTACTGTTGTTGTTGCTGTTGTCTGGTTAGCTAGCTGGCTGGCTGGCCCTATACTCTTGGAATGCGTCTGCTTCAGGTAGGGTATGCTAGCTGTGCGCAATCGTTGGCATCGTCTTACTGCTCTTTCTACATGTGGCGGAAGAGACTTAGAGACTGCTGCCTCGTAGATTAACTGATCGATCGATCGCAGTGATCAATAATTATCGATTTAGGCTAGCCTAGAAAACTGTGCGTCTTCGATTTGCTTTCTGGAACTCCTTTGATACTTCAAATCTACCTTAGAAATTAACATGATATGGTATATTAACATGCTACAGTCGAGTCTAAATAAATCGAAAGTCGCGATAAATCGAGAAAATTCTATACCCTTGAAAAACTTCGTTCTCGATAACTCTCGATAATTTGAATTTCTGTGTAAATCGAAAAAAAAAAAAAACTGATGCCATTTCGACTTATCGGGTCATTTCCATTGCCATTTCGACCTATCGGGTCTCGACTGTATAATATTGTAATACACTAAAAATACATTTTTTTATGACAGATTATATTTTGAGTAGAGATGCATTTTGTAGGGAAGGCAAGTGTAATTGAAGTAGAGTAAAAAATGAGATGGGTCGCATTGATGAGTTATAAAGTTGATAACAACATTTCAATTCTTGACTCAATTCGAAGTACTCTTCGAAAGAGGTCTTTTATTTGAACTCGACTCTATTTAATTATAAAGTACTTAAATTGAAGTTCTTTAGCCTCCATGTTAGACTCTGCCGTGAATACCCTTTAAATTTGCATACATTCCTTACCGTATTTCGTATCTGTATAATTTATGCATAGCGTATCTGCATTTGTATTCCATCTCAGTTTTCAGCTATCTTTCGCCCTGCTACAGGGTATTCACTTTGCACTTTGAATTCTTCAACTCCAACTTGTGTAGCAGTAAATATATTTCAATTCATTTTCAATTAGTCTCTTATCCATTTAGATTATATACATTATGTATTTATATACATATATTGCTAAGCACTTGAATACTTCAATAAATAACTCGAAAAAAAAGGGAATTTCTTATTGGCAATTTTTACCACCACCATGGATGGGGTGGGCGTGTATTATCCTTGACATCGATGAAGTAGTCATTGGAGATTTCGGGCTTGGGATCAACGGACTCGTCCGACACATCGGCTGCATCCTCTGCCTCCGCCTCTTCGACGGCCTCAACAACCGGTTCTGCAGAATCGGCTTCGTCCACAGCCTGGACCAGATCCTCAACTTCTGCACGATCCACGGGCGCAGCACCACCCAGTGGTGCGATTAGTGCCAGAGCAAGAGCAAAGCCTAATACAATGTGACACTTCATGATTACCTGTCTGCTCGCCAGAGATTCTCAGCGCTTATCTGCTTGACTTTCTATGACAGTAGCTGCTTTTATATGAACACCGAAACGCAGGTAATTTAATATGGATAACATATATATATATATATACATATATTTCTTATATTTATTCTAGTATTGTTTTTTGTTTTTTGTATTTTTTTGCAAACTGTTTGCTTACTTTGCGCTTATCAAGCAAACACTAGATAAACAGATAGATATACAGATAGAAACGGAACTACAGTAAGGCAGAAATTCTCTCGAAATTGGGTTATTAGAATGGGGCTATTAAACTGCTGCGATCTGGTAATTTGCTTGATCAGTCACTTGATGGTTCTGAGTGACAATCCAGTGAGCATAATTTGTCTTATATCTAGTTCACTAATAGGCAGAGCAATCGTCTGCCATTATCTGCAGCATTTGCTGGCTCCTCAGGCTGAGTTTTACATAAATCCAGTTCTGTTACAATTCATCTCTTATCTGTCAGCTGTCATCAGCTATCGGTACTCAGTCGCAGGCCTACTGTATAATGAGAGCAATGATATAATGTCTGGCTGCCGTGACACACTCTTGCTGAGTCAATCTCCACTTCAGAAATGACAGCATAAAGACTTTCAATTGCATTTAGCCATAAAAGCTAAACCACTCAAATGCTTTACAGATGTTCTCGTCAGTTAGAGTCACCAAACTGAGTCGCACATGTCTATCATTAGATGACAAATGTAGATCCGTCCGGTTGCTATTGTTCTCTGCGTTGTTAGTAATCGATGGGCTTACGCACTTTGCTCATAGCAGAAATTTGTACCTTTGGACTTTGGGATCAACACTCCGTTAGCTTTATGGACTGGACTAAATCAAGGCTTTTCAGACTTGACTGAATCAGTTTTTTCTAGATATTGAGTTCTTATCTAACTAACCATATCAAGTGATAAAGTTCATGTTAAGTGTTATAATAAACGTCTAGCATCTGCTTAGATAATGCAAATTATCTCTATTTCTCTCTCTCTCTCTCTCTCTCTCTCTCTCTCTGTCTCTCTGTCTCTGTCCCACCCACTTTTTCCTATCTCTCTTCCAAGATATTTGCATAGCTCAAGGGAGATCAAATTCAAGTTCATCATGAGGCAACTGAATATCATTTGAGATATTCCCAAATATCATATATGGGGTACTAATACATATATCACTCCAGGCCAGTTTAGTTGACAGAGTTGCATGTGGGAAAAATTATGAAATGAAATGAGGTTTGCGTTGACAACAAGAACAACAACACTGTCGATTGGATGGACGAAGCGAGGCTGCATGTTGGGAAATCTCATGTTAAATGGCGCACTGGAAACGAGATTGAGATTGAAATGGAAATTGAAATAAAATCAAATAATTGGACACTTTGCTCAATTGGGCCGTCCACAATGAAACTGTGCGTGTGAAATTTTCTACATTTTGTGTGTTACAGACATTTGTGGTAATGTTTTTGTTTTTGAATGTTTTCTCGATTTCCTGGTGAAAAGTTGTTGTCTCTTGTGTGAGAGACGACAAGACGTGTCGGCCAGCTGCCACGCACTTGTCCAGTTTTGGCACTTATTCGGCTCAATTTGCTGGCAATTAAAAACTATTTAAATCAGCAGCTGCTAACGAGTTGTGTGCCACTAAACGTCTCCCAATTTATTCGTTTATCCAATGCCATGCTTCCTGCCCACATGTAAAGCCATCTCCTGCCAGCCCTCGGCCCCCTCTCGCCGTCTGTCTGGGCTGCCACCCGCCACGGATTAAACAAGGAAACGATTTATAACAATAAACACTGCTACCATGTGGTAAACATATACTCACAGTGTACACTCAATAAATTGAACAAAGTCAACAGGTGGCGGAACCGGCCAATGCAGCCTGAAATTGCGTTTACCATGTTGTAGTAGCATATTGAATAAATTAATAAATTATAGATAAGTGAATTTAATTTGCTAATCAGGAAACAGAGTGGGAGGGGGATAGGAGCAAGGCAGAGTGAGAGAGAGAGAGAGAGAGAGAGATTGATGGAGGGGGAGAGGGCGAGAGACTATGGGATGTAAAGAGAGACAAACATAGAGATGCATACCGAAAGGTAGAAGGAGGATAGAAGAGGGATTGATGGAGAAACAGAATGAATGAATGAGTCTCAAAGCAGCGGTGGGAGGAAGAGAAGAAGAGAGGGAGAGAGAGAGGCAGGGAGAGAAACAGAAAGAGAGCCAAAGAGAACGAGAGAGAGAGAAGGGGGGGAGGGGAGAGAGGGAGAGGCAGATACAGATTGAGAGAGGATGAAAGAAGCAGAGAGCTATTCAAAGAAATTATAAGGGAGATACATATTGACAGGATGATACAGATTGAGAGAGAAATAGAAAGGGAAAGGGAGGGTGTGTGAGACATAGCGAGAAAAAGATAGAGATCCACAGAGAATGATATATATGAGCAAAAGACAGAGACATAGCCAAAGAGCTTCACAATTTAAATGTTATGTTTGCATATATATTCTCCATCTATTTATAGTCTCTCCTTCTCTTTCTCCCCCACCCTGGCTCTCTCTCTGTTTGTCTCTGCTGTAGCCCTTCGATACTGCATTACATACTCCTTTGCACATTTCACAATCGTTTTCAAATACATATAGAGTATATAGCACAGGTTGTATAAGCATAGGTCTACGCCCATCACTGGCAGTCCTCAGCGTGGCATTATCCATCGAGTTAGTTTGGCTAACAAGATGAAGCTATGCATTGTGAAGACCTCACTCCACTCGCTCACATTTTCTCTGCAAATGCAGCGCTTTTTAATTAGTAATTAAGCTAATTTGGACTCCCTGGCGGCAATGTGAAGGACTCGCGAGTCGCATACAGAGCGACTAATTATGCATGAAAACTATGTCTGCGGTGCCTTGTGAAATTGTAATTCCGAATTGTAATTACAAATCAGCGAATCAGCGGCTAAGTGCAAAATGCAATTTAATTGATTAAATCCTCATTAAAGCAAAGCAAAGCAAAGCAAAGCAAAAAAAAAAAAAAAAAAAAACACAGTAATTAAGACAAAAACCAGATAGACAACGGTAGAGCGGCACGGCGCACTTTTGAATACTCTAGCAGAGCTATAAAGCTAAGTATATTTATTCTCATTAATTAGACTCGATCACCTGCTGTACGCCGAAATCATAAAAATTAGCTCAAGTATCATAAATTGTAATCAATGTAATGGCTCTGAAACTGGAAAATATAGAGCGAGTGTGAATTTATCGAGCGGCTGATATACTGGAACTCGTAGCATACATAGCCAGCCAGTCCGGTTTGATTTCATACAATGTTTTTGATGCTCTCAATGAAGTAACTTCAACAAGCTGGGATTACCTTGAGCTGAGCTCGATTGTCGATTATCGATTAGTGTTTATGATTATGGCTAATCGAGGATCGTTGACTTTTGGGTTTCGTCTGATCGGCTTGGTCCTTGATATTCGATATCCCTGATTCTTGATTGCTTATGCCCTATATAGTCGATTATCGATTGATGCCTATCGATGATCGATTGTGGATCAATTACCGAGCTGCGATAGTCGATTGTCGCTCTTTGATTATAATACGCCGCAAGTCTGACAAGACTTCCTGGTTGCAGTTGTCGACTATCGAATATCGATTCATAGCTCTCGATTGTCGGCACACAACTGTCAACAGCAGATTCTCGATCGCCGATCGGGCGCTGAACTACATGACAGCCTGTTTGGCTAATAGACGTCGCGTGCCGCTGCGAGCCACGAATTTGTTGTTTATACAAGTGCAAAAGCCAACGTGAGACAACATTATAAACTGTGTTAAATGAAGTTCTGCCCCGCGCAAGAGCCCAATCGACGCGTCGATCGCGCTGCGCTGCCCATGTCTATGTCGACCTTGCCACGGTTCTGCTCTGCTTGCGTCTTTTGACAACAGACACCGAAATCTGCAATCCGTAATGCGAATTGCGAACAAGCCTTGTTAGTACGAGAAAAACAAACTGTATATACACTTAATATACATACACAAATGTCTATGTATATTAGCGTATAAGTACTTATATAAATTCCTTACATTATTTACCAGCAATAAATGAACGTATTTGGCAACGATTAATCGCAGTCCCAAATCGAAAATCAAGTAATGCGAAATCAACTAAAAAATAAAAACAACTATGCAAATCGCATGCAAAATTGTTGGCAACAGACAGACAACAGGTAGTCAATATGGTCAGTGCCTCATGGCGAGCGCCACAAAAAAAAAAAATATATATTTCTAGAGGTTTCTAGATCTTACTATGTACACATCGAGCTCAAGTCTGAATTGTTTAATTTAAGCTTAAGATTCAGGTTATAAAATTTAAAGAATGCAGAGGTCTAGAATACTAGAAAATTGTTTGTATCGAATCATCAATTAGAAGAGAGAATTCCTCTCGCATTGGTCTAAGCTTCAAATATGCTCGAAGAGAGCTCAAAAACTTATAGAGCAAAGCAACTATCTTTGTCTCTCTCTCTCTCTCTCTGTCTCTCTCTCTTTCTCTCCATGCAGGGTATTTGCCAGTTAGGTATGCCAAGTATGCGGTTTGAATTGACTTTTCTTAAGATAGATTACGTATACGCCCTAACGCCAAGGCTGCCAATGAATTGGCCCAAAAACCAAGCGCACTTTAATTTGCTTATGAATTTTTGCCAACTGTTGTCTGCTGTTGCTGTTGTTGTTTTTGTTGCTGCGGCTGCTGCGTAATGATCCAAGAAAAGTGCGCAAACTGCAAATTAGCCGACAAAACAAACAAAGTGGCGAAGTGACCCAGCGACGGCCCTCCAGATGGCATTGGAATCAAATTCGAATTCAAATTCAAAATCCACATCAAAATCATAATCAATCACATCACAATTCGGCATTTCACTTTGCCTGGCGGCTCAGATGAGCTGTGCGACTGCCAGATACTCTAGCTGAGATCAGCAATAGTTATCAACAGCTCTCTCTCTCTCTCTCTCTCTCTCTCTCTCTCTCTCTATCTGTCCCTCTCGTTTACAGTCTCATATTTATAAAAATATAATTATTAAATATAATATTAATATTGAATTTATTTTCAAATAGTAACAGCAAATCAAAATGATATTTTTCTTATTGGAGAACAACAATCACAAATTTATATTTGCACTCACTCAAAAGGTGGCTGCTACGCACCGTGCGGTTTGTGTCTTGGCTAATAAGCCAAAGCACAGGAGCTTAGACAATCACTAAAGCTTACGCACACAAAAAAAAATCATGAAAAAAATAAGTTTTTTTACTACAACTACTCTAATTTATATATCGATTGCGGCATGTTCGATAGTGCGATATATTAGATTATCGATAGCTATCAAAACCACCAAGCCGCTGGCGCCGGCTCATTGTCCTTAACATCGATATACGAGGGATTCGGGCTGTTCTCCTCCGGCCCGCTGGACAGATATGTGACCGATCGCGGCTCCAGTTTTCGCAGCCCTCGCTGAGTCCGCCTGGCCAGCAGTTTGCTATTGAGGCGCCATCTCATGCGCTTGCTGTTCGTGCGCTGCGGCAGGGATGAGCCGGAGGAGGCGGAGGAGGCGTGGGGCCGCTTGCCGAGGCGCTGTAATTCAGCTTCATTGATTGCCTGCAAGGCGGGCGCCCACAATCGTTCGATATCTCGCCGCAACTGATCGGCGGCAGATGCGGAGTTGTTGCCACTGCTGTTGGTGGTGTCGGATGTGGTTGTGTTTGTGGTGCAAGTGGTGCGACTTGTCTGACTGCCAACTAGAACGAGAGCCACACAAATAATCCACTCGAGCTGCATGTTGAATTCATTTGCTTGCCTCTCGACGCGCTTGTCTCGCTTTTATATGCCAAGCTCTTAGCGTAGCAGGAGTGAGGGTGGTAGGGAGGGGGGCGGAGGGAATGAGCTGAACAAACAGATAAATACATATTTCATATTGCAATAGTTGGTCTGGAGTGGGCCAATGTCTTGACATCATTTGGTTCTTATTTGAGCTGCAGTAGGTCGGTGGCATCCCACTCCCTCTCTCCCTCGCTCACTCTATCTCTCTCTCTCTCTCTCTCTCTTTCTCTTTCTTACTCTGTCTAGCAGTAATTGCAGCTCGTTTAGCTACTTCATCTGCTTATTGTTATTAGACTGTGCTCCACATTTCTGCTGCTTACGTGACTCGCACGCTACTCTTACGTAACGTAACGAGCGTGTGCCAGATGCGTTACCAAGCATTACGTCATTAAAAAACCCCAAATCCGAAAATATCGAAAGAGTTATATGTTTTGATAAATATTGAATTTCTATTTCATTTATCAGATTTCGAATGACCTAAGTAGAATCCGCGTAAGACTTTCACGTAACGTTAGCATTACTGACATTTACAGTGCAGTGAAAGATTATAGTGTGAAAAAACATAAATACGATGCAGATAGATAATAATGTGGCAGCTCTGACTAAAAATAATAGCATATATTTTTCATAATACTGAATTAGACTAAGCCAATCGAGTCCCGTCTTACTAAGTAGAATACTTGATAAAAATAAGTACATATTTTTAAATATAAATATTAATTAATTTGAGTAGTGACTCAAGTCTTGAATCGGCACGTAAAAAAAATGTTTTAATTTAAAGAGATTTATTTGTAATTTATTAAACTAAAGCAGAGTCATTCGTTTCATTGTGCTCCACTGTGCGTATAAATAATGGGAAATGAAGCCTTGGCAATTTGGTCAGTGGAGCCCGTAGAGAATAGAGCCAACATGAAACCTACCCTACTTTTATATATTTTGACTCTCCTGAAAATGTCTAAACGGTGCATAAATATATCCTTACATATAATAGAAGCAGAATCAAGCATGATTGACTCAGATTATCATTCACAACTGAGCTGATATATATCAACCTGGTTTATCTGTACACCGATTCGTACAGATGTATGTCTGTAGGCCTGTCTGTTCGTTCATCAGATCGAGCTTGCTTCGGGCCGTATGTCCATTCGTATATGCGCTGTCATCTTCGATCCGCATTTCCATCCGCATATGGATTCTCAGCTCTCTTATATCTAGCTTCCTTTGTCATCTGTTCTGCTGCCTTCAGTTTGGGTACTTTTCGTCCGCCAGTCCATCTCTCTGTCCGCATATAATTATACATATGATATAATATTACATATCGAATAATATTATATGATATTATTAATTATATCAAATGAAGTCCAACAGTTACTTGTCCTGGTGTTTAGGGTATCTGCTAGCCAGGCATTCTTTTACGTCTCTTGCGCGATGTTGCTGGTGGCACGTGCTGCACAAAATAACGGTACATTTCGCTCAATTACTCAACTCACAAAAAGCGCTCAATTTGCGCTCAGCATTCGCGTTCGACTGCCTCGACAGTGCGCACAATCGCAGGTTGGCCAAAAACTGAAGTCGGCCAGCATCGAGTCAAGTCGAGTCGAGTTGAGTCGAGTCGAATTGAGTCGAGTGCATGAAAAGGGGGAAATCGAAACCGAAATTGACCGATTGTTTATGAATTGCTAATTTGCCGGCACTTTGGCCCGTCTGCGAATGCGAGCCAAATGTTTGCCTCTCCAGGCCAAACGTACGCAACTCGCACCCGAAGGGCCAATGAATGCGGTGCACGTGTTGATTTCCTCTCGACGGGGCAAATTTGGCCAAATGGCGCAATCAATGTGCTTGGCTATTGCCGGGAATCAGGTGGCAACGCTTTCGCCCCTATTATCAATGCGGCCAACTTGTCTGATTAGCAGCTGCCAATTAGATTCTGTTCCGTTAAGACTTTAAACAAGAAACTCCTGCGAGTTTACTCAGACTTAAATATTGAATCTTTAAACAATATACAGTAAAATCTCGATAATTATAAATGGCAAGGGGATCAGTTCTTTTAGATTTACACAGAAATTCAAATTATGGATAATTATGGAGAACGAATTTTTTCCAAGGGGATAGAATTTTTTCGATTTATCGCGATTTCTGATTTAGTGGGGTACAAATTATCGAGACTCGACTTTATATAGCCTATTTGATTCTGAAGATCGTTGTTCGCCTTGCTTCGCAGTGCCCGGGGCTGTCCCCTTATTATATATTTGCTGGTGCTGTCCACTTGTCAAGAGACCTTATAAATATAACAAACCCCGTTTTGTTTACAATATTGCTGGAAATTTGTTTAAACAAAATTTACATAAAAATATATTTACGACGTTTTTTTTAATTTTTAAATTTTTTATTTAAAATATATAATTAAAAGTCGTTTGTTTATATTGTATCAAAAAAAAAAAGATTATAAAACATAGTCGAGAGAGCGAGAGTATTGGGAGAGTGGGTATTGTGATATATCTTGGTTTTCACATAATTTCATAGTTTTCCATATCTGAGACCCTAAGATCTCTGGCTAGTCCAAGTGTGAAATTGTCATATATTTAAAATGATGCATCCCATACATATATGATAGCTGATATATGGCATGTGATATACTGATATATTGTATTTGGTAAATCATATATCATATTTCATATATCATCTATCATATATGAGGCATCTCTATTATTTATCAGATTTCTGATATCTGAATCTGATTTATTATATATCGTATGCCATATATAAAATTATGTATTTCATTTCATAGATCATATTCAACTTACGTTTCTAGAAGTGGCTTTTCGCTTTTGCTTTACATTTTCATTTATTTGTTCCTTTATTCGTTTTGGTGACTTTTCGTGTTTTTCTTTTTGTCATCTTCCGCAAAGAGAGTGTGGGGCGACTTAAATAATATTTCAATATTTTACTTTAATTATTGTATGTGTAAAAAGCTAATTGCGTTTTAAGAGCTGAACAAAAAAGTCGGGCAGGGAGCGAGAGCCCATGCAAAATATTTGTAGTACGAGAAAAACATTTCGCAAATGGGGGATAAATTGTAAAAATTATCATCGCTGGGTCTGGATGGAGCGAGCCATCCAATTAGGAGTATAAGCAGCAAATGAAAGAGAAGGCTCTAGAGGGAGCAGATAGGGGGTGAGGCGATTGGCAGGCGCGAATGGCGGGGCAAGAGGCTGGGATATATATAGGGAATTAGGGAACAGGATTTGGGGCAACTGCCACATCCGTTGCAAACTTTCATTTCCGCCTTCTGGCAGTGGCAGTGGCACTGGCAGGGGGCGTGGAATTGGAAGTGGGGCGTGCCACTGCTCCTGCTGCTCCTGCTGCTTATGTTGTGTCATTTGAGGGGGCTTTACAGTATGGTGCCTGGCTTTCGCAGGGGCAGGCGACGACGCTGGCCAAGCAGTCCCAAGCCGCGCGCCTGCTGCTTGGTGGTTGCCTCCGCAGCCTCTGTGGTTTCCTGCTCCTTGGCCGCATCGCCGGCAGCCTCGTCTGAGCTGGTTGCTGCGGACGCTGATTGCTCCTCCTTGCCGGCCTGTTCGCCGGACGCATCGGCGCCGTCGCCGCTCTCAGCGGGCGCCTCTGTAAGAGTGGAAAACGGAATTGAGTTGAGTGGATGTGGCTAGGCGTATAGAAGCTATCTGCGCCCTACCTGTGGTTGAGGTAGCCGCTGCGCCCAAATGCAGACGGCGCTTGGCCAGCAGCGGATTGATTTTGCGCGGCGCAGCAGCTGCTCCTGGAGCAGCGGCGGCTGCCCTGGGCTTGGCCGCGTCAGTCTTGTGCAGCGCATTGAGGCGCGGTCGGTTCTTGAGGCGATTCAGGCCGGACACGGGTCCAGCGTGGTTGGCCGCTTGATCGCCCTCGTCAGTCTTCTCGGCGGCCGAGTCGCTGCCACCCTCCGCACCCTCGGTGCCCTTCACGTCGTTGTGATGGCTGCTGCTGTCGGCCGCCGAGTCCTCGGCCGCCTCCTTGGGCGCCTCCGTGGTGGCGCCGGCGCGTCCCAGCTTGCCGCGTGGCAGCAGTCGGTTGCCGCCGGCGCGATGCAAGTTGAAGCGAGACGGACGCACGTGCTCGGCCGCAGGCGCTGCTGCTGCCGCTGGTGCCTTGCCCTCCGCGTCGGTGGCCTCCTCAGCGCCAGCTCCGTCGGCGGCGGGCGCTTTCGTTGTGGTGGTGCGACTGCGTCCGCGCAGGTTCAGGCCGGGACGATTGCGCAGTGTGCTGCGGGCCGTTGTGCTGCTGGGCGTGGCATCCGCGGAGCTGGCATCGCTGCCTCCCTCCTCAGCGCCGGCGGGCTTCTCGGTGGTGCTGGTTGTGCTGGCTCCTCGCAGATTGAAGCGGTTGCGTGCTGCAAGATGGAAGCGAGAGGTGGATCAGTTTTATGCTAGAGCCATGTGAACTGTAAGCTGAACTAGTTCAGTAAACTGCAACAGGAATCGACTCTGGTAGCTAAGTCTAGTTCAGCTGAACTAGTTCAGCAAAGTGCAATTGATTCTGGTAGCTGATTCAATAAAATGAGCAGATGAACTAGTAATTGAGCTGAGCTAGTTCAGTAAAATGCAACAGGAATAGACTCTGGTAGCTGAGTCAGGAAAATAAACCGATGAACTAACAAGAGAGCTGAACTAGTTCAGTAAACTGCAACAGCAATTGACTCTATCCGCTGACTCATCCAGATTAGCTACTGAACTAGCTCTGCCATCAAGAACTTGACCTTGTCCAATGATCTGCATTAGTCACAAAGAATGATCACAAAACTAGTTCAATGGTCTGCAACTGGAACTTTGTTTACCAGTCGGGCTAGTTCCACGGTCAGCAGCAATAAATTTGCTAAGCTGTTTTTTGATTCACTGAACTAATTTAGTTACTAAATAAAATCCATTGTAGATTTAACTCAGCCTACAAAGTAGTTTAGGAACTATAGTTCCGCATGTTTGAACTTACGTCTGCCACGTGCAAAGCCGGAGCTAACGGGCTTCACCTCCTTCGCGGCCACGATTTCCTCCTCGGCAGCGGGCTCGGCGGCGGGTTCAGGGCTGGCGGTGGTGCGGGCGCCAGGGCGGGAACGTCCGCCAATTGAGGGACGTGAGAAGCGATCTGTGAAGAGAACTCGATTAGTGAATGCTTCAAACTGGGTTTACATTACGAATGAACCAGCTCTGGTTCAGGACCAGCTCCTCTAAAGCTGAACTCCTTGCTTGCTACTTACTTCTGCCAGTTTTGCTGGGCTCCGTGGGTGTTGCTTCGGTGGATGTGGTGGTGGTGCTGCCGCCTTGGCTGTCGCGCAGCTTGAACCGATTGCGTCCAGCCAGACCGCTGAGACCCGCCCGTCTGCCGCCGTACAAGGATGGGGCTGCTGTCGTTGTTGTTGTGGTTGTGGTGGTGGGTGCCTCTGTGGTGGTTGTGGTGGTCGTCGTTGTTGTTGTGGTCGTTGTCGTTGTCGAGGACAGCTCCTCCTGCAGCGTGGTCAGGCCCGCATCGTCGCTATCGGTGCTGGCGGTGTCGGGACTCAGCGTGGTCTCGTCATTCATATCCGCTGAGGTGGTCTCATCGTTATTGAGATTCTCGTTGGTGAGTATGGCATAGAGATCCAGTGCGGCCTTCTCCATGGATGGTGTCGTCTGCTCGGCCTCATCGTCCAGCTTGGCCGTGATATCGCGCTCCTCCTCCTGCTTGGCGGCTGCGGCGGCCGCTGCTGCTGCGGCAGCAGCTGCCTGCTCCTGCTCGACGGCAATCACGGGCTTCAGCTCCTTGTCGCCGTTGCGTGAGCCCTTCAGCTGCTTCTCGTCAGTGTTGAAGGTCTCGCTGTCGACCAGCTCCAGGCTGGGACGCTTCACGCTGATCTTCTTGCGCTCTGCGGCCGTCTCCAGCGAATCCAGCGCCGGCGTTGGCTGCACATCGATGTTCTTGCCGCGGCTGGGGAAGCGCGTGTTCACGGGCAGACGCTCCGCCTCGATGTCCTCGCTGTTGTCGGGGCTGACGGCACTCGAGGCCCTGCCCTTGGCCTTGCCGGTCTGCAGGCTGTTCTCGCTGGGCGTGGCCGGGGTGCTGCGATCGATGTTGGAATAACGGGTCTTGCCGCGCGTCTCGGGCATGAGGTCAGCGGGCGCCTCGACGGCAGCGGGCGCATCGATGGCCGCTTTCGGCTTGCTATCGGCATCCTCGTCCTCCTCGTAGTAGTAGACATACTCGTACTCGTAGTCCTGGCCGTTGGGTCCTTTCTTGATCTCGATGCGCGACTTCTTGCTGGTCTCGCTGCCAGCGCCGTCCAACGCAAAGTTCTGATTGACGAAGTCCTCGTGCGGATCGACCACCAAGTCATCATCCAGATTATCTATCTTCTTGGCCGCCGTCGCCTGTGTGGTCAGCTGCAGGGCGGGCTGCTCTGTGACGCCAGCGTCGCTGCTCTTCAGCGCCAGCTCGGCGAGCGCTGCTTGCTCGACTTCGCGCCGCACTTCGGCCAGCTCCTCCTCCTCGATGGCGCGCTTGGCCTCGATGCTCTTCATGACGTCCTCGTTGATGAGCGCACTGAGCACTGGATTCAGCTCGGGCCGCTCCTTGGTGGCCAGCAAATTCATGGAGTAGTCAGCCGTATCTGTGGCCCGAATGCTGATCCTGTGCGACGTGTGGAAGCCCTCATCGTTCAACGCATTTGCCTCGGGCACCTTATGCGCTGTCTCAAATCCGCTTGTCGCCGGCGCATTCGATTCAAGCTTCTCCGATGCGCCCACAGCCAGCTCCTCGCCGGCCACCAGTAGCGCCAGGCAGCCCATTAGACAACTGTAAAAGAGGAGGAGGTTGAGCATTAGTTGAAAGTTATCGAAACTCCCAGACTTTTTCATAGAAATATGAGATACTAGACATGGTAGGCCCTATACCCTATAGAAGATAGGATAGACTGGTCAAGTCTTTACATAGGACGAGGAGGAAGTGCAGAAGGTCAAAGCTATTATCTAAAGAAGATCATGGGGATGATTCGAGAGCGGCAAACCCGAAGAACAATGCTAGTCCAGGTAAAGGGGAGACTTGGGTGGGGTAAAACTGAAGTCCAATAGGCTAAGGGACAAAGTAATAAGGAAAATGTAAAAGAAACCAAGTAATACAGACGATGCAGAGGAGATGAAAACATGAAAAAGATACATAAGACTCAGTCAGAAGTAGTTTCTATAGAGCATATGCTAAAAAGTCAATACCAAGATATTACGACTAAGAAGTAAATAATATCGCTAATCAAAAACTTTTTTTGTGTTACGTAACTAATTGGATAAACATGAACTTCAACAAACGAACGTCAAAGCTTTAATTGGCCAGCCCTTGATCTAGTTTCCCATTAAGATATACCCACACGACTTCTCTTCATTAAGTCTAAAGCTATAATCAAAATTAATCATAATTGACTCATTTGAGCTAACAACGCCCAATATGAAGAGTGAGAGAGAGAGAGAGAGAGAGAGAGAGAGAGAAACGAAGCAAACAAAAGAAAAGATTGGTGTGGCTTACGGTCCAAGTGCTGATTGATTTGGCTTAGCCCAAGATCATCGCGTGCTTTTAATGACTGATCATGTTTGGAGCCATAGACGAAGAGTCTTTGTGCTGCATCATTTGCTGTTGTTGTCTGAGTCTCGAAATACCTTTCACAATTTCATTAGCCATGCTGTCTGGCAGGCACAACGTTTACCAACTGTGATCGCGATCAGCGTCCCCCTCCCGCCTCTCAGCCACTCTACCCGTTGATGTATCTGTGGTGTTGCGCATGCGATCGCCTTGTCTAACGGACGGATCTTGGTTCGTTGTTCGTGCAATTGCAGCAATAGTTCATTGGGCTTTGCGAATCCGCATTGCAATGCACTCAACATACAAAATGGATAGGTAAATAGCTGGAAAATGCTAATAAAGTAAAGAGTGAGAGGCGAAAGCGACAAAGAGAAAGAGAGAGAAAATTTGAGAGGGAGAGAGAGAGAGGGAGCCAGAGAATGCTCAAGGCAAACCACCTAAAGTAAAGTGACCAGAGGGCGAATCCGGCAGGAATCTGTTAACTGTGAGCGTGTTCAAATGTGAACTGGAACCGGTTCCCTGCCATAGGTGTTAACCCATTTCGATTTCGATTTCAATTTCGATTTCGTTCGTAGAAACCAGACGCCAAAGCCGGCAAACAGCTCGACACGACTGACTCCATGCGATATTTAAAGAGCAGAGGACGGCTCGGATCGATATAAGTACATGTACATGTATGTGTGTGTGTGTGTGTATGACAGATATATGGCTCTACCCTCTGCACGCTCTTGACGATAACTTTTAACATTTTGAATTATGTGCAGTTGGCATCGCGTTGTTTGAAGCCGTTCGCTTAACATTTTTGATATTTTCTTAGTTTTTTAGTTTTTTGTTTTTCACTCAAACAAGTTTCGACAATAACAGCAACAGCCGCAGTAGCGGCAACAGCGGCAGCAACAGCTCGTTGTAAAGGTAGACAACTTCAACTTATTTTAATTGCAACAGCAGCAACAATCAAAGGCAGCCCAAATAGCCCAAGCAACAGCAACAATGGCGCCCAAGAAAAGTTATAATTATGTCTGCACACATCACTCAGCAAATTGTTTGGAGAGCGATGGGGCGAGGGGTGCTACGGCGTGGGGCAGCCGGGCCAAAAGCAAAGGCAAACATTTGGCGTTTCTCGATTGCTTTTGCTTTTTTCTTAGGGCAGTTGTCCGACTTCTTGGCCATGTTATGCATGAGGTGACAATGCGCACAGCACAAGTGTGCAATAATTTGGCCAACGCACAGTGGTACGACACATGTGCTCAACGTGGCATGAGCCTGCCCAAATGGGAAATACATAACTGTACATCCGCTACAATGCGCGAGTTGTGCTTGCTGAGCATATCGAACTCTAATAACTGTTTGAGGGAAATGAGGCAAATAATCAAAGCATCAATTACGCTGTATAAAGAGTGATTGAAGCGTTAAAGTATATGTTAAGATAACTAATACAGATAACTAGTATCTAAAAACGTAGCTATATGAAATTGATTGCTTAACAAGGGTGCTAATTGAGTCCTAAATAATATATATACGATCCTCAATAAACGATGCTGAAGATGAAGAAGATTTTGAAAAAAATATTTTTAACTTCAATTTCATGTATATTTTATTTTAATATAAAGTAAATTAATTAATAAGCCCATGTTAATTTTGAAATATTTTCTTACATTTTTTAACATTTTTATTTTATTCTTTAAATAATGCATATGACATAGGTGTACGATTTTCAGTGACACACACTGTTTGTATATACATTTACATATAATGTCTTCCACTTAATTGACTTTGTCGGCTTACCTCACCTCCCTATCTCTCTCTCTTTCTCTCTGGCTAACTATTTGTCATATGCCTTTCGATTTATTGCAAGGTTGACCACGCCCCTTTATGTATTCCCCGCATTTAATAATTGCATTAACTTTCACTTCCGCTTCAACATTCTACTTTGTAGAAATATTTTCAATTCGAATAATTTTTTTCTCGCTCAAGGAATTGAGAAATTTCATAGCATATTCTATTGGCCTTGCCCCACTGTCTCTGACAATGTCAGAGAGCACTTAACAAAGTGCTGTGAATGTGAATGACTGATTAACTGCCTACAAGTGTGTGTTTGCATGTGTGTGTGCGTGTGTGTGTGTCAAGTAACGGGGCTCTGAGCACTATTAGTGTAAGTGTGTTTAGGGGTACTCGCCGTTGGGCCCAGGCGAATGTGCAATTGACTAACTGAATGCCTGAGTGAATGGACGAGTGAGTGTGTGAGTGTGTAAGTGAGTGAGCGAGTGAGTGAGTGTATGAGTGTTTGACTTTATGAATGCGCCAGCCGCTACAGACACAGGCCAAAGTCTTAGCTCCATTGTCTTCTTCGAGCCCGTTTTGGAAAGGCCAATTGCCAATTGCCGATTGCAGCGGCTGGAGGCAGGAGGCGGGAGGCGTGGGGTGTGGGGCGGTGCCGGCTGCTCAGCTGTCTTAGCGGGTGTGGCATGCAATTTGTATTTCACATTTGGCAATTCCAAATGTGTGTGTGTGTGTATGTGTGTGTTTTTACTTTAGCCGCTGCGCATGCGTTTTGACGGTTTCTTTTTGGCCATTTGATGCGGCGGCTGCGTTGGCGGCGGCTGTCGATGTGTGCTGCATATGTGTGCGTGTGTGTATTATGTGTGTATTTTATAGACGCCACTTGGAGGCCACTGACGTCGCGACAAGCGCTGGAAGCGCACTGAAGCATACAACAACAACAACAACAAACAACAGAGCCATGAAATGTAAAATAAGTTTGGCTTGGGTTTCTTCTGCTGCTGTTGCTGCTGCTGCTGCTGCTGTTGCTGTTGCCTTATTGCATTATTGGCTGTGTCGGTTTGGCCAAAAGGTTTTTGACTTCTTTCGCTCTCGGCCATGCTGTCTGTCTGGCTGACTAAGTGACCTTTTGTCACGCCCGCGTGCGAGCGAGACACAGCATCACTCCGTCTGCCTTGGCTTCGCAATTAGCTGAGGCTTTTGGGCTGTCCACGCTGCCACGCTGCAGTCATATTAAATTGATTGACTAACTGACTGACTGACTAACTGACTGACTAACTAGCTGATTGACTAGCTGTCTGTCTCTCCGTCCGTCTGTCTTGCAGTCTGGCAACAGCAAAAACTTGTTCAAGCAAGGCCAACAATCTGCATGCCAAATTCATGAGCTGTTTTCACTATGCAACAGACAAAGAGAGAGAGAGAGAGATAGAGAGAGAGACACGCACACACATGCACACCCTTGCCGCAGCATCTTCTAAAATTTTTATGCCCTGCTTACATTGTGAGCACACATGACATGCGGACTAGGGAAGGCAGGCCACTGCCGCCCCATCATAAGCCGGATGGATTAGCTAAAGCTTCAAACATTGTTGTGCACAGTTTAACCATATGTATGAGTGTGTGTGAATGTGTGTGTATGTAAACAGCCACTCTGGCCAGTCGGGCTGTTAAAAGCAGCTCCTGCAGCCAATAACTGAGGTGCGGAATGCAGCCAGCCATAAACTTGGTCAAACGTTGCGTATACGCAATGTGCTCAAAAGATTGTGAAGGTGTGCACGAAAGAGCATGTGTGTGTGCGAGTGTGTGTGTGTGTGTAGAGGCGTGTCTCGGCCATCGCTCGTAGCTGTGAATTACCAAAAGCTATTTAAGGCAAAGTTCGTCTAATGGACAAACGCTAAAAAACATATATATAAAAATTGAACTCCGTTTTTTTTTCGACCAAAAGTTTTGATTGCTTTTGTAATAGTTTCTCGTACGCTTTATCTTCTTATCTTTGAAAATTATGATAAATCCAATTTTTAGTTATCATATTGAAGGTCGTTTGCTTTTAGTCTTTGACTAGCTACTCAAAAAAAAAGAAGAAAACAAAAAAGCATTTCATATTAAATGAATAAATAAATATATGATTATTTTAATTTGAAAAATTTGAGAGATAAACCTGTTGTTAACCTTGTCCAGGGCATGTTTTTGTATTTATATGCAAGTAAATTACGAAACGTATGCATGCCTAATTAGATGCAAGCCCATAAGAAATGTATATTTGATGTTTTGCATATTTTAGCTAGCCCCAGCTCGGGCCTAACTATGTGAACTGAGCATTTGGCAGAGTGAGGCTTATCAAATTTGGTACAGACATAGCTGAGCGCATAAGATAGGCATCTACGTCAAGGTCGGCTGGATAAATACCTTGAGCTCGGTACTAACTATATGAACTGAGCTTTGAGCAGAGCTAGGGCTATCGAACTTAATGTATATAAGAGCACATCAAAAAGAGATATAAGTCCATGAGTACATTGATCTGTGTACTAACTATATAAGCTAAGTATTGCGGGGAGCTAGGCTTATCTACGATTAGGCTAGATCAATAGTCTTTACGATACAATACTGCAAACTCATATGAAATCATCTTTAATTTATAAAATACTTTGCATGCATACGCATGCATGCCCTATTAAAGGGACAATTAGCTAAAGCCTTTTTAATTCATATTAAATGATTATCTCTTTCGTCTTTCATCAGCGCTTTTATGACTTTTAATATTCAATATTATATGAGCAGTTTTTTTTTTTTTTTAATACTGTAACAGAATTGTTTTACTTATATGATATTAATATATAAAACTTGTCACGAATTGTGGAAGTGATAAATGTATGTGTATATGCATGTATGTATGTGTGTATGTAGGTTTGTAAGTCTGCATGTTTGTATGTATGTGCTTGTCCATGAAACTATCAACTGTCGAATGCAGCTATCCTTAATGCTGTGTAAATTATTCCCATTGCTGTATTTAAATGATCTTAACTCAATATTGCTTAATACCCTAACATTTGATAGGCCTACGTATGTATAGGATATTTGCCGGTCGTCCATGCCCGGTCAAATATATAACTCGAATTATTGTACGTGAAACAATATCTGTTAGAATTTTAATGCATTAAAGACTAAATATGACAAATTAAAAATTCAATTCAAGCTCAAGTATAAGATAAACAAAAATATATTCAAGCTCAAATTAAAAAAAAAATATTAAAAATTAAAATTTATGTAAGTAATAAAAAGGAAACAAAAAAGCTACCGCAACAAGGGAAGTATGTACATTAAATAATCTTCTTCTTCTTCTTCTCTTCATACTCACATTTTGAGCAGCATTTTGATTTCTGTTGTTGTTGTTGTTTCTGTTGATGTTGTTGGTGTTGGCACCTGCGCTGCAGCTATTTTTTTTTATTGAATGTTGATTGTTGTTGTTAATTATTTAATTTACACTGCTGAAAGTCAAATGTTCAACTATACAAAAAAAAAAAAAAAAAAGGAAAAAAAACAATTAAAAAAAATTAAATTTGATTTTTGCCTCCAACTTAAATGCAACATTGGCCATCAATTGTTGTTGTTTATTTGTTGATTTTTTTACTCGTTGTGGTTGTTGTTGTTGTTACTATTCACATGGTTGCACTTTCACTTTTCACATTTTTCGTTGTTTGTTTATTTCTTGTTATTGAGCACAAAAATCAATTACACTATTTGCATGTGTGTGCGTACGTGTGTCTGTGTCTGTGTGTGCTTCAAATTAATTTTAATTAAAACGAAAACCAAAAAAAAAAATATATATATAAAATAAAGAATCTATCTGTTTTTAAATTTAATTTCAGTAAACATTTAAAATTTTCTTAAATTTAAAAATTTTGTGAAAATTTTTGTAGTTTTGTTTTTTGTTCGCGTCGCATTTGCAATGAAGTCGCGGCACTTGTAGCGGCTGCCTTTATATGGCCAAACCTACACACACATGCACACACGCATACACACACACACACACACACACACACACACGAATCCACGCACACTCTGCATTTGTACCATGTTAACGTCGTGTTCGTGTTCGTCTTTTTATTATTTAATTTAACTTTACTGGATTTTTTCTTCTCCTTATTACTTTTTTTTTTTTTTCTTATTAATTTTGTTATTTTTACTTTGTGAACTGTTGCGCTTCTTCTTCCTCGTCTTCTACGATCTTCAAAAATGTTCCAACTTCGATCTTGGCTCGCAGCTCACGGAGCAATCACTTTCGATTTCGCTGCCAGCTGAACGTGAAATGGCAAAATGATGAACGCAACAGACATCGAAAACCGTTGCCGTTGCCGTTGCTAGCGATCGCCGACAGCAGCAGCAGCAGCGACAGCGACGGCAGCAGCGGCAGCGACGTCAACAGCAGAAACCAGAGCAACAGAGACAGCAGCAGCAGCAGCAGCAGCAGCTCGATTGGCAGGAGTTTTGGCTTTACTTATGGCCATGTTAACACTAAATCATTCACACCTGCTGTTGTTGTTGCTGTCGTTGCTGCTGTTGCTGTCGTGCCATACTTTCTGATATGTAGCCATTTTTCAATGGCGCTGCATCGATACTAGGAAGTTCAGTTTTAGCTGCAGCACTTGCTAATGTTGCCGTTGCTATTGGAAGTTGTTGTTGTTGCTCTAATTGCCGTTGCTTTTGCTGCCTTGTATCGTAGCTGTAGTTGTCGGTTGTTGTTGCTGCTGCTCTATCTCTAATTGTTGCTGCTGATCTTGGTTTAGCTATTGCTAGTTGCTGTTGTTACAACTAGCTGTTGCTGCTGTAGGTGTTGCTCTTGCTGCTGTTGCTCTTTCTATTACTACTGCTGCTGCTGTTGTTGTTGCTGCTGTTGTTAGCTGTTTTAGCTGTAAATGTTGCTGTTGCCTGAACTGTTTTCATGTAGCTGCAGATGTTGCTGCTGTTGCTGCTATAGCTGCACAAGTTGCTCTTGTTGTTATGAATGCTGTTGACCTATCTACTGTTGCTGCTTGCTTATTGTCATTGCAGTTGCTGTTGCACAGAGTTGTTGCTGCTGCTCTGGCATGAATTGTTACTTTATTATTGCTGCTGTTGCTTGAGTTGTAGTTGCTGTTGCTGTTGCTGTTAATGTTGCTGTTTCAGCTGTTGCTGTTGCTGCTGCTTCTACGATTGCTGTTACTGCTGCTGCTGTTGCTGCTACGATTGCTGTTGCTGCTGCAGCTGTTGCTACCACGATTGCTGCTGCTGCTGTTGGCCGTCGCTCTGATTGTTGTTGCTGCGGGCAAAACCCAGCGACATTCACTTGCATTTCGGGGTGCTCTCTGCAGCACGACGCGCTGCTTGACTTCAAGACTTCGCCATGCGCTAAGTTGCAGCACACACACACACACACACACACACACATACAGCGACATTAATCTCTCTCTCTCTCTCTCTCTCTCTCCCTGTCTCTCCTACTCTAGTCTGTCTTTCTTTGCTGCTATTTCATAAGCGCAAACTGGTTAACTGTTGCTGCCGTTGCTGCTGGCCTCAAGGCCGTTTGTCGTCATCATCATCATCGCCAGCAGCAGCAGCAGCTAGCCATCATAATGATCATTAAAGAGCGACATCGGCATGTTCACTGGCAGCGTTGTTTAACCGCATTACGCATACGACGCGTTGGCCGCTGCTTTGCTACGCTTTTAGCTGCAATTAGCAGGACAGCACCAAAGCCAACCCGACCCGAGCCGAGCGAAGCCCAAAAAAAACCCGAATACGAAATACGAAATACGAACTCGAATCCGGCAATCAGCGCAGATGATCGTCATGTAAATTATGCCAAAAGATTTGGCTTCAACTCCGGCCGGCTTTGCCAGCTGCGTGTTGACCAAGTTGACCAACTCGCGCAATCCCAAGTTTGTTTTTGTTGTTGTTGTTGCTGTTGTTTTTGCTGTAAATATTATTATTCAATCTTTTGGCTTATTGATTAACCGTTGTTCATTTGCCTATTTATGCAATTTTTATCATTTATGCCTCAATTTTAGCTCTCTCTTTACCTCTCTCTCCCTCTCTTTTCGTATCTCTCTCTCTCTCTCTGCCACTATTTCTGCTGAAAAGTGAAATGCCTCAGAGCTAGCCGCTTCTTCTGCAAAATGCACTTTCGTTCGGCAAATTGTCTTTGCTGAACTGGTTCAATGTAAAAGCTTATCAAGTGCCTTGCGTGAAATGTGATCTTTCAGCTGGGAAACTTAATCTTGGGCATTTTTATTGTTATTGAATAATTGTATCTGGATTCGGGTTATGAGCCACAATATTTGAAAGTCCAGCCAATGGCGCCTCAATGAACTGGTTCACAGTTACACTTATTATCAGTATCTATACATATATTTATGTATATGCTCTATAAAGTCATAAAATCTGATCGCACTAGGGCTTGGGAGAAAGGGTTTGCTGGAAAACTATTTCACCTGTGGTTCAATATGATTCGAATATTCATGATTTATTCAAGAACCAAATATCTTATCAGACTTAACTTGACGTTGACTCAAGTTTGATTCACGTGAAATGAAGGCTTAAAATGTAGTTCAGTTCAATGTAAAGATATTCTGAAGACTCGATCTATGTTTCAGTTCTGATCAGGGCATTCACAATTTCAAGAATCGTAAGCTTTAAGCAAAGATTAGGGTGAGATCAGTTTTAGTGCCGGTTTAGTTTAGTAACAGGTTCGCGTAAGATTCGAGTTGCTTTTGCACCTTAAGCATTTCTTCTTGGGCTTCTGTTTGTGGTAATCGGCAATGGAATGAATTTGAAGCTGAAAGCGAACCGGCTCGCAGCCTATTCGAATTCCCCAATATTTTGCATGCTTCACCGTCTCTAACGTAATATACAAATTTTTGTTTAGTTTTATTTCCCATTAAAATTTGCTTTTGAAACTCGTTCAAACTGAAATCAGGTTTAAAAATAAGTCAAATTTTCCGCCCAGCGATCGTTTTTGATTGCTTGATCAATCGATTTGCTAATTAGCATTGATCGATAACACACTTTTCAAATGAAAACTTAATCGAAATAAATTCTTTGGTGTCTTCAGTGAGGACTTAAAGCAACAACAACAACTACTGCAGTTGGGCCAGCGAACCGGGAAGCGATACTCTTGGCAAAATCTTTATATACATACACATAATATGCCTCTGCCCAAATATGATCATGTAATTTGGGAACTGGGTTTTTACCTTTTCATGTTTTTTTCTCTGTTTTTTTCTTTTCGCATTCCCCCTCTCATTATTACGGCGCAATTTTCTGCTGCTCTTTTTACTCTTTTTTTTTTGTGGCCTTGACGATGGCGTTGCTGGCGGTGGTGATTAAATTTCAAGTGATCGTCGCCTGCTGATTGTCCAGAACTCAGTCGAGAGACGAGAGTTGAGTCGGGCAAAGATGAAAATGAGTCAAGCCAAGCTATGTCGAGGTCACGTTGATCAAGTTACCAGCCCCGATGCGAGCCAAGTTAACAGACAACAATGTATTCAGGATGTCGTCAGACAGAGAGAGAGAGAGAGGGAGAGAAAGAGAGAGACAGTGCCTGCTCATATTCGAAGGACACTCGAGACAATGCGAACAATTATAATCTTGTAAAATTCGCAGCAACTTTGTAGCTTTATTAGCTCAGCGAAAATGAGAAATATTTGAGCCTGAGATGACGAACTATAGTGGAGAGGGTTGACTTTAATTTGAATCAAATGATTAAGGCTAATATCATTAGCAACAAAGTACCTCAGATTGACCGAAAGCACATGGAAGCTTGCAGCGTCAAATTAATAATACAGTCGAGTCTCGATAATTCGTACCCCGCTACAAAATCGGGATAAATCGAAAAAAAATTCTTTTCCCTATTCAAAGAAATTCGTTCTCAATAATTGTCGATAATTCCAATTTCTGTGTAAATCGAAAAAAAAAAAACTGAGCCCCTTGCCATTTCGAATTATCGGGATTCTTCTGTATATATAATAGGCTATGTAAGCTTTTTGATGAGCTTTAGAAAATTGACTGAGCCTGAGCTTTGTGCTCAAAGCCCTCTTCGTATTCAGCAAATACTTTGAGGCAGATGAAACACTTCTAAGCTTCTCGAGATCAAGTGACGTTTTCGTGTTTCTTTTTAAGAGAGCTCGTGACAAGGTTTATGACTTCTGCGAAGGCATAAAAATGTATGAGAAATGGATTATTTTTTAGCTGGAATTCAGCTAAATTTGTGGCTTTATTTATCACATCGCAATGCAATGGCGTTTGTTTGGTTTTCCCCCACTGACAAGAGTCTAGGCCCAACTAACAGCAGACTTGTGTTAAGCACGCATGTCGAATTGAATTGGCTTTGCCACGCCCCCATCCTGCCTGCAAGTCGAAAACACCTATAAGAATTCAACAAAATGACATTCAAACTGTTGTCGCTGTGCCCTGTTGCGGCTGCTATTAGGCCAAAGGGAACTTAGCCGACACACACACGCATACACACACACACGCATGCACACACACTAGTGTCAGGCATACAAAATAAAATAAAGTTGTTATAAAAAGTAAAAAGTACCAAAATAATAAAAATCAACAACTGTTATTCAACAGTTTCTTTTTCTCTTATTTTGAAGACAAGCTGAGAGTGTATTTGCATGTGTGTGTGTGTGTATGAGTATGTGTGTGTGATGTATAAATAAACAGGAGTGGCAAACGTGGAATGTTAATGCGCTGCAATCGTTGCTTGGTGTTCGCCAAGAGCCACTCCAAAAGAGTCGCACGTAGGCAGCGGAGCGACGCCGACGCCGACGCCATCTGCGTCTGCGTCTGCGTCGACTGCGCCGTCTACGTTAGCCAAACAAGCCCAGTACCAAACCAAATGCAAACCCAAACCCAAACCCAAGCCCGAACCCAATAGCAATCCAAGTTCCAATGCCTGTTTCAGCCCTGCGCTGAACCCAAAGAAAAAAAAAAACACTTTGCATACAGCTTGGTCAGCGGGAGGAGGGGTGGTATATACATGTAGACAGAGGGCGGGCCGGTGGCAAGGGCAGCTGTTCGTTAAATGTGATAAGTGGCCAGTGGCCGCGGCCGCGGCGCAGGTAACAGCGGCAGCTGGACAAAAGCCAAAAGAATTAACCGGCCTGCAGAGCCCCCGCCCGCCCGCTCCTCATGAAGCTCCCGTTCGACGCCCGCTCTGTTTCTCTCTCTCTATAAATCTGGTCGTCGCATGTGAAGCCAAGTAAAATTTATAACTGTCAATTATTATGCAAGAGCTGTGAGCGAGCTGTGCTCCACCTCCTCCTCGTCCTCCTCCTGTGCTGCTGCTGCTGCTGCTGTTCAGAAAGCAATCAGGAAATACCCGAATCTCCACCAAAAGTCGATACACACGGAGAGCGAGAGAGGGTGAGAGAGAGAGAGAGAGAGAGAGAGAGAGAGAGAGAGAGAGAGGGAGACGGGAGGAGACAACGCAGACACCGGCCAAAGTTATAAACACTCTACCAACACTTAAGAAAAACACACGCACGCACATTTAACCAAAATTAAGTGCCCCCATCCAAAGTGCGACTCCCTCGCCCCATTCGCTTCATCCATACTTGTATAAGAAGCGTACCGCAATCCACTCGCAAAATCGGAACACGTAGTACTTCAGACACTTCATAGCTCCCCTCTCTCTGGTATTCACTCCTCCTGCACTTCCCTCCCCATCTCTCCTCCTGCCAGTACACACACTTCATGGTCATTCTCCATTCTCCCCAGTCCCGTTGCCTCATTCCCCATCGCCAGTGTCCAGTGTCCCGTGTCCCGTTGTCCCGTTGTCTTCGCATATTGTTTGTCTCGTCTTAAAATACTTCTTTATTGCTTTGCAGGTCTTTGTGGCATACCCTGTAAATATTATTTGCTGTAGATAGAGATTGATCGAGTTAACATATCTCTGCTTGTGTGTATGAAAAGCTTTTCTTAAATCTGATGAATTTAAGCAAGGCTCTACTATGCGATTCTCATGAATTGCAGCTGGTCTCTCTCATCTGTCTGTCACTCTCTCTCTCTCTCCCTCTCCCACTTTCTCTCTCTCTCTCTCTTTCTTTCTTTATCTTCTCTCTCTCTCTTTCCCTCTCTCGTCCCTTTCTATATCTGTCTCATAGCACCTACATACGCTTTATAATGCCCGAGCCGGATTCCCGACTCTACCAGCAACGCTACATTGCATCCATAGGGTATGCTAGTAGTTGATCAACTTTTCCAAGCCACTCTATTCCCAGTCTTACAGCACTTTTTTCTTATATATATGTATGTACATATATAGTATATATAATTAATTCTTTCTTTTTTCATTCCTTCTTTATTTTTGTGGGCTTTTATTGACCGTTGAAGCATGTTGATTGTTCTTGGGGAGTGCCGCAACGGACCTTACCGATCGTACCCCCTCCCTGCGGCCCGGGGTTCAATGAACGTGCAGAGCTTCGAGAACCTCACCTTGTGGCACGCATCGCATGCGTGTGTGGGGCGACAATTGACAGACTCACGACAGCAGCTATGACGATCATGCTGTGGATAGATCTCGCACATTGTATGTAGGCTGATATGAAATGATTCACTTTTGCAAAACAAACTTCAAGCTGATTCTGTCTGGGCTGCGCTGGCGCTGAACTGTGACCTTCAATGGCGTTTCCACGATTTCCGGTCTAGGGGCTTTTTTCCGTAGCTCTCTGTGCTCTGTGCTTGATTATTCCATCAGACGGACTTCACTATTGAAGTTCGAGTAGTGCATAATTAAGTTGGCTGCTCATCTGGAGGTCTTTTCAATCATATACTTATTTATAGAGCAGCTCATCAAAACTCGATGAAGAAGCAGAAAGAAAAAAACTAAATAAATAAAGGAAGCGAACGCAACTGCATACTAAGCAGATCTAAGCGAGAAGGACAAATCTTAATGCATTTTATGATTGTATATATATGTACAATATATATAATATAAAATATCTGAAGAAAATGCCGAAAAAATACTGTTCCTTAATTGCCCTGATCAGGAATGCACGACTAGCATATATTATTGTTTATATATGTGAGCAAACTGAATAATAAATGGAGTTATGAGCTGACTCAGCCAGAGTGATGTTATTTTCGATAGCGACTCTTTAAGTTATCGATAATATTTAGCTGTTAAAATATTCAGTAAAGTTCGCCATTTTATGTAATAATTAAAAGCTATGATAGGCTAGAAAAAAAAACTAGATAAACACAAAATATATAAAATAAAAAGCCCTAATAAAAACCCAATATAAACATATATGAAATTTAATGGGAGTAAAGGAAAAGCTCTCCTCTATATACCTATCTATATCTATCTATATATTTGTCTATCTATCTCTCAATATAGTACTACTTGATCACTTAAAAATAATTGCAATTACTCGACTGTCGTGCAGAGATTCGTGTAGCTTTGTGCATCAATCATCAATCATGAGCCACGGTCTGCAGCGTCGTACATCATCATTCATCAAATCGAGTTGGAATTTGTGTGTTTGGGTCAAGCCGCAGTTGAAGCATAAATCTCTTGAAAGGCCGTCTGATCGCTGGCCGCAATGCAGTTAGCTGGCTGACTCAATCAAGGCGTCAATCAATCAATCACTGCGCCATTGAAATACCGCTAGCAATGTCTCAATTCCAAGTGCACAAACACAAAGAAATAAAAAAAAACCGCTCATATTGATTATTAAATTATGATCAAGTTTTGGTCGCAATGCGAATGCGAATGCGACTACGAATACATGTATTCGTATTCACATATTCGTTATTTCACTATTTAATCGCGCTGTAGTTTTTGACCCACTTTAAGATGTTGTTGCTGCTGCTGTTGCTGGTGTTGTTGTTGTTGTTGTTGTTGTTTCCTTTTTGCTGGTCTTTCATTACAAAATTTGTTTAATTTAAAATTGTTTAACTTGAAATTGAGTCACGGCGTCTGACAGCGCCGCTAGCGTTGACAGCGACGCCGGCAGCGCAGCCTCGAAGTTACATAAAATGGCATTAAAACGATTCAAAGATTGAGTTGTGCGGACCAAAGCATAACTGCAAATGAGACAGAGGTGTGTATACACAAAGACAGCGAGAAAGAGAGAGAGATAGAGAGAGAGAGAGAGAGAGGGAGATGGGGTGAGAGGGAGAGAAAGAGCCAGAGAGTGTGGCTGTGGTTTACCCCCCATCAGGCGAAAACCTGATGCGAGCATTTGGCATTTGCATACGACAGAGCGAGCGAGCGAGTGTGTGTGTGTGTGTCAGTGTGTGTGGCGATCAGGTGGAACAGCAAACAACTGAGGAAGAAGAAGCAGCACCACCAGCACCACTAGCAGCACCAACAACATACTTGACAGACAGATCTGAGCCACAGCAAATCCCCGTTGGAGCCAACTGTAAAAGGTGAACAACATTTTTACCCCCTGCCCATAAAAACCAGCAACAGCAGCAGCAGCAGCAGCAGCAGCAGCAGCGGTTGTAGTCCCTCCCTCCACACACCTGTGTGGCATCTAGACACCTACACACCTGAGCCGCCTCGGGTTCAATTTGCTTTCTGACTTTTAATTTAAATGGCATTTAACACTTTGACATTATTGCCGCAGTTGGCAAATGTTCAGCAGTCAAGCAACATGATCATCGATCAGCGAACACTGATCACTGATCATTGATCACTGATCATCGAACATTTTGAATAGTTCAGTTGGGCTTGAAACTCCGTTTCCGTTTCATCGCATTCCATTTGTAAAACTTCCCCCCTCGACGTTGGCATCGCCACCCAACGATCGAGCGATCGAGCGAGTTTTGTTAAAGTGATTCGAATGAGTCGAGGTGTTAGATAATTTGGCAATTTGCATTCGATCGTCGATCTATTTTTTATGGCCTGGTCGCATTTGAATGACGCTAATATCGCGTCTCAGTCTGAATCTGAATCTGTAGCTGTGGCTGAAGCTCAAGGCCAGTGCCAGACGTCAGCGTCGAGGCATCAGCAACAACAGCAGCCACAGCATCAGCATCAGCATCAGCCTTAGTTAGAGACCAGATTCGTATGCTAACTAACTAGTTGAACTAGATTTTTTGTGGCTGTGGCCCGGTTCGAGATTGAAATTGAGACCAAGTCAACAGCTTTGCAGTTGGGCTGTTCTCTGTCTCCCCTCTTTCTCTCTCTCTCTCTCTTTCTGCCTGACTCTCACTGCGGCTCGGTGAAGAATGAGTGTGATCAGTGCAAGTGGCGAAGTGATCTGTGAATAGTGATCAATAAATAACGCTTATTAAATACACACATAAGAGCTCTTTAGCTGGAATGATGATTAGGTCGTTATGTCAAAATATATGAAGATGGAGCGAAGAGAATCTGTTACCATTCTCTATGAAACGAGAAATGATCTTATTTTTGAAGTGGATTGAAAAGCATAATACCATATACGATCTATAGAATATAACACAGATGCATTTCGGTATAAGTATGTATATAGATAGATCTGTATGAAATTCAATCTTGATCGATGTGGGTCAGTGTAGAGAATAATATAGAAGATCTACGATGATGAATGTAGATCTATATGAACATCAGTGAATAGCAATATTGAGATAAAAGAGTATCGGTCTGGAAATTAATATAGATCGATATGAAGATCAATAGAGACCTATACGAACATCAGCAATATAGTTCGACATCGATATAGAAACCAGTGGAAATAAATTAACGGTAAATATATATCGATAAGGAATTAAAAAGCGATCAATAAGCAGGTCGATAATGAGATGAATACTGATTAATATTAAGATCAATATGCAAACAAATCAATCTCTATTTGAAGTGGATTTATTGTTATGAAGCCATCAGTCAACAATCATATCAATATAATCGATTGTGCACCGCTTGTAGATAACAAATTAGCATTAATATTTATGTTGATATGAGAAGCTCGAAGCTAGATTTCATTATTTAGCTCTTTCATTTCGAAATATATGTAATACATATGTGTAGACTACATATAGAGAGATCAATTGGCCTTCTTTCTGAGTGTGTTCCCGTGCAGTGAAATCAATAAAGATATGCGATTATAGCTGAACTGAAGACTTATAGCTTGATCAGGAAATCGAAATGGAGATCATGTTAAGAAATATTCGGAAGAGCAAGATCGAATTTCTCTAGGCAAGGCCACTTCATTCTGTTCTCGACTTTAGGAACAGTGAACAGTGACTGGGATCAGCTCAGGCAGCTCCGCTTCGATCACTGATCGGCGGCCAGGTAACCAGTGAACGCTGGCGACGCCGATGCGTTGAGGTGCGTTGAGGTGTTCGTGATCTACTTGTCAACACCTACACGATTTTTGGGCATTTTTTTTGTTTTTAGTTTTAAGTTTTTTTTTTTTTCTTTTTGGGCTCTCAGCCGAGCTCGAGTCGCTGGTTCCGGTTTCCATTTTTGCCATTTGCCGTTGCCACTGCCGCTGTTGCCTCTGCCGCAGTCGTCGCCGCCGCCGCAGACGCTGCCGTTGCCGTTGCCGGTTTCCAATTGCCGTTGCGGTTAAGTGATCGCTGAGCGCTGATCGGTGATCACTGAACGGTGATCGTCCGGTTATGCATTTGGCATGCGAGCTGGCCGGCAGCGCTGTCCACAGTGTTAACTAATTATGTGTGGAACGCACTTTGGAATTGGATTCGCATTTGAATTTCGGTGGCTGACGTAAGACAGGCTATAGGGAAAGACGACGACAAAATTGATAAAAATAAAATAAAAGCAAAAATCAAGCTATATTTAAAATGATGGGCACAAATTTATGTGTTTATGGCTTTGCTTGATGGGTGAAATGTTGTATTTATATGTATTTATTTTTTGTTCACTGCTGTTGTTTTTGTATTTTGGCATGCGCATTGCATAGAGAGCCACAAGGAATGGAAAGTGCATGAAGCGAGCCGCTGTCCAATTGTGATGAAAGTCGCGCCGAAAGATGAGCGCGCCAAGTCAATCAAAACCGACAAGCAATTAGTGAAGCCAAACACACACACACGCACACGCACACACACACACTAGTGGATTAACGCACACACAGCAAATACTAAACGAAATGTTGTTTTGTTTATGAAGCTTAACTCGAATTTGAGCTATTAGACGATGTCGCCGCTGCTAGAGTGCGAGTTATTTTCGTCCATGACAGAACTAGATCACATGTGATTTCAGCTCTCTAAATTTACAATATAAGTCTAGTATCTATCAAATGATGTTGTCTTAGTTACTACTAATACTAGCACAATCAAAAGTTCTTTTAGTGATTACATATCTGTCATAAGGCAGAGATCATATTGCATACATCCATCTAGATCTACAGACTATAGATCAATGTATAAAGTATATCGCCTATGCTTTTACTAACCCAACTCTCAACTCTCTTCAAACTGAACTACCACAAAATTCTCAAGATGACTTGCGGTAGTTCATTGCCTTATAGAGCCCAATTTATGTCGACTTTCGATAGCAAAAGATCTTAATCACCTTTTGGAAGTTGGCTTTGACATTGAAATGAAATGCAAAATGCAAAATGTGAAATGCGACTGAACAGCTTCCACTTCCACTTCGACTTCCACTTCCACATCCACTCCAATTTCCATTTCCATTTCCATTGGCATTTTCAACTGGCAATTAGCAAATCTCATTGGGAAACCAAAACGAGGCGTTGACTGGCCAAACTGTTTTCTAAAAACGCAAACGAGCAGAGGAAGAAGACGATAAGGCCTGAGAGTGGGTGTCAGCAGAAGCTCCCAAGAGGGAGAGAGAGAGAGAGAAAGAGAGAGAGAGATGGAGAAATGGAGCTGTGGGAGCAAAGCGGCAGCAGCGGACACCATGAAGATCATGTGATGATAGTCCACTTGTTGTTATTGTTGTTGTTTTTGGCAATGTTTAGAAAACTTGTTGCACCAACAGCAACAACAACAACAACAACAGCAACAGCGACGACAACAACAACAACGAAGACGACTTTCATTATTCGATCGATTGTACAATCGATTTGGAAATTGGCAAAAGCTAAGAAATTGCCGGCAATAAATACAGTTAAATACATATATGTATATATCATATATGTATGTATATATAGACATATGTATGCGTATATAGATAGCTTCACATATGTTAGCTTTGTTGCTTCAATTTGAAATGCAGTTGAATGGCAAAGACCGTGAAAAACAACGTCATTTGTTGGCATTATACAAGAGAGCCAGCCAGCCGAGCATATTAGTTTGCGCAACAAATTTGTAAGATTGTTGAATCTTAAGTGAAAACTATTTTGCATAAATCAAGATAATGTTACGTACATTAGTAAAGCAGCTCTTCTAAACGAGCGCGAAAAGAAAACGAAGACCAAAGACATTTCACGACTGTTGTCTTGTATTATTATTATTAATTTTTTTATTTTATTTTATTTTATTTTTTATTTTTTTATTAGTTATAATATTTTTATATAACATAAATATTTTCTCTCCTCAGCTTGGGTAATTTATATTGTTATTTATTTTTTTTATTATTATTATTTTTTTAATTGAATTGGATTATTAAATAAGTATTCCACCACCCAGCTTACTATGGGAAATACTATTTAATCAACTCTTGTTTCATATCTGACGATCATCAATCGCTGCTGAATCGATAAATATTTGATATCGATAGACCTTACGCTAGATTATAATATAAGCAAATCTTTGTAAATTGAGACTTTTGTTTTTTTGTTCTTATTTTTTTTATAAAAACATTTATTCATATGTTTATTTTTTATTTTATTTTCAATTCGATAAATATCGATATTCATGATCAGAGTTTGTTCATGCCAGCTTAGTTAGAAACTGCACCTGACATTATAATAAATTACAAATTATAAAATTATGGAACAAGAATATCGCGATATTTATTTCTCTTTGTTCAATTTAATTCCATAACAAATAAAAAAAATGGCATTTATACAGCACCGGTTTGTTCGCTTTCGAGCCACGTCTCTGAATGCCCATTCTATAATTTCTGTCTATGACATCTGCATCTTTCAGTCTTCAAGTATCAGCTACATTTCTCTCATTCTTACCAAGCCTACATAAGCAGCTTTTTTTCGACTTACCACCAATTGATAGATCGTACATACATATTTATTTAGCGTATATGCATATAGATATGTCAAATGTGAATGTGAACATACATATATACATATAAGTAACTAATACACTTCACTGGGCACCTTTAAAACGTTTTACTACTTCAACAAATAAAACGAAAAAAAAAAAAAAAAAATTTTAATACAAAAAATTTCATAAAATAGCAAATAAAAAAATCAACAAATTATTTAAAAGCGCAAATTAGCAACAACAACTAATTTCAGGCAAAAGCTGTTTATTTTTGTCCATAAATTTATTTTTTAAGTTTCATTTATTTTGTTTATGATTTTCGTTTTCGCACGCACTTTGCAGACTTTGCTGCTGCTGCTGTCGCATCTCTGATGATGGCTAGCTTAGTTTCTGTCTCACTCTCTCTTACGCTGTCTTTCTGTCTATTGTGTATGTCTCTTTCACTCGATTTTCACGCTGCACTTTTTAAACGCGTCCAATTACCTCAACTGACTTTCCGTTAATGTTTCGAATTTCGAAAAACTGACAGCAGAAAAGCCCCCCCGAAAAAAAGAGTGGATATACAAATATATGTGTGTATATACAACAGCAACAACAAAAACAAACAACAAACTTTAAACTCCACTCACACACACACACACACACAGTTGGCTCTACTGCCTTTTGGAGTTGAATTTAGATTTTGGTTTGCATTTTGCATTTAGACAGCTGCCTGCTTGTTGGGGGTGTACGTGTGTGTGTGTGAGAGTGAGTGAGTGAGTGTGTGTGTGTTGTGGCACACTGCACCCACACACACACACACACACATTCATACACACACACTAAGATACTTGGCTTGCAGTTACTGCCGCATCTGGAGACTTGAGTCTTGGGACTTGGTTGACTGCGCGCCTTGTGGCAACTGGCAATGGGCCAACTGTTGCACACGTCTCAGTTGCTGTTGTTGTTGTTGCTGTTGCTGTTGTCGCTGCCAGCAAAGCTGCTCGCGACCAGAATTGTTGATTTTGTAATTGTTGCTAGTTGCATTTGTTGCTGTTGCTGTTGCTTCAGTCTGTGTCGCGTTTTATTGCGGTTTCTGTCGTTGTGTGCATTTATGTGCCTTTTCATATATACCCTGTAATTATATTTATAGTACATAGAAATGTGGGCGTACTGTTTACGAAATGCCATACGTCTAAGTGGGAAACTTCCTCTCACTCTGCTTGTTTCGCTTCTTCTCTCTCTGTCTACAGCATTATCACTAAAACTAAGTTCACTTGACTCTCTAGGGTATCTGTCTGGCGGTCTCAGTTCTAATTTGTTTATTTTTTCTTGTATAGTGTTATCTGATAATATGTTCCAGTCATTGCTTAACTATCGATAGAAATCGATTTGCGATGATTAAATGATCAACCAGACTCGCTCGCTTACAGGGTATCTGCCAGTCGCTTATCTCTCCCTCACTCACCATCGTCTTGCTTACCTCCATTTAATTCCATGTTAGACATTGTCTATGTATGTCTGCGGACCGCAGATCAATCGATAGTTGGGCATAGGCAAAGCTAGGCAGTTGCCAGAGGCGTGAGTCATGCTCCATTGTGAATAGTTGAGAATGCGATTGCAATTGTGAATGAATCACAAGTGTTGCAAATGTCATGCGAAATGCCACAGCTGAAGGGAGGCCAGACTAACAGATGCTCTGAGAACAACTTCAAACATCACTTTAGCTATTTTATGAGTAAATCTATTTGGAATCACTTACAATCTGTCAAAAACATAGGGTATTAATACTAGAACTTTTAAAATAGTAAATTTTATAATCAAGTTGCTTTTCTACTTCCTCGACTAGAGGTTCGCCTCTGAAGCAGCCATCAACCATGAATAAATACGATTTGATGTGTAGAGGACAAAGTAAAGTTCACATAATATATTCAATATATATAGATGCATATTTATATTCACTAATATAAATGCATATACATATATCAATATATATATATGTAGATATATATAAAGAGATTTTAATAGATAATATTACCGAAATAACATCCACATTCCCCTCATTATTTTCTCTCCAATTTACATAGATCACATGAAATATATTCGCACCCTTCGAATCTCACATACTTACCGAAAGCATTTGTCATTTCCGGTTTCAATTTACAGTTTTCTATAGCAATCCGAATTGAAACTTTTGTGTATCGGCTTAGTGGCAAACGGGTATGGTTTGCAACCAAATAAATTAATGGCTGCAGCATATCGTTAAGTGTGCTAAACGGTTTGTTCGTTAAAAGAGTAAATTTCCTAAGCAACGGCAGTCGTTAAATCTTTAGCTTAACGCAGGCGCACACGCTGACTGAACGAAGTAGTGTAATGTGTGCCAAATTAGCCCGTACACGCACCAAACGAGGACTTCTTTCTTTTTCGACAAGTCTGTTATACACACAATAAATGCTATAGCTTTCATCAAGTGGGAAATTTCCTTAAAACTTGAGCTTAACATCCAAAGGGAAAAGGGTAAATGTTACAACGACAATAAATTAGCGTAGACAAGCACCAGACGTGCCCAAAGCATTGACGGCAAATACGTTAGAGTTGGTTGGTGTCTGGACTAACAGTGGATGAAATTTTTGTAGCATGCTTTTAGGCAGTTACGAAAATATTATTGTTCAAACCGCGAAATATAATAAAATTGTAAACAAAAATAATCAAAAATGGAATTGAAAGTACTAAATTTTAAGCATAATTTAGCTGTATAAAGTGTAATAAAAATGGGCAAATATTATATTAATTTAGTTTTTTTTTTTTAATTTTGATCTCAACAGAAAATTTAAATTTAATTTTATAACTGCTTTAAAAAATCTTATAAAATTTCTTTAGATCTGAATTCAACTGGTTTACTGTAGATAGGCAATATCGGAATTAAACAGAGATTTTAGCTGTTTTCCAACAACTTTTTGGAATTAACTCAATTGTCTGACAAATGTGCCAATATGTGATTAATCTTTATATTATATATGGCATAAAACGATTCGTGCGAATTGCTATTTTGTTTTGTAGTTTTCTCTTTATTTGATGACATTTATCGTCGCAGTTTTGATTGACTTTATAGCCCATCAATTGTTAATTGGCAATTGGCAAATCGCAAATTGGTTGGCAACAACAAACGAAAATTTTCCCGTTTGCTGAAAAGTTGGGCTTTTCCACAGCACGATCACGGCGGCAATTACTGTGCTGGCATTTAATTGTTATATCTGATCCGCTAGAGCGAGAGATGACATCATGCGCAGCGCTTTGAATGAAATCGATCGCATGAATGACCTAATAAATACTACAAATGAATGTCATGAATGACCAACAAGCCAACCCCTCGCCTCACGCCCCACGCCCCTCGCCCAATCACCCCTGGCAGAGCCTATTTCAATTGGAATTGCAGCAAAGTGCAGGCAAACGTAGAGCCAACTCTAAGCCTGCATCCGCCAAGCCAACATCATCCCCCATGCCCCATCACCCAACTCCTCCCTCAACCTGGGCTCAGTTTTTGCTCTCTCACTATTTCATCAGAATCAGACGCCGTGTCGCCAGTCACGCCCCCCAATTGCAGCGCTCCCCGGGTGCTAGCGATCTGCGTCAATTGGTCTAGGTGAGGTGCGGAGGGCGTGGTCGTTTAGGGGGCGTGTTAATTAATTGCACAAAAAGAGAAGAAGAAGCGGATCATTTAATGGATATACACAAATATTTCCAGCGACTCGTTTAATCGTTTTTATCAATTGCTGTGCACGTGTGCGTGTGTGTGTATGTGTGGGTGCGAGTGTTAACACTCACTGGAAGCTATTTCGCCTCCTCGTTCCCCAACTAAATGATCCAGTCACTCGCCTTTATCTTAATTTAGTCTCTGCCTAGATTTTGTTTTCGTTTCTTTGCCCTTTCTTCTATTACGCATTTCGACTGCCTGTGACGCCTCCGTTTACAGTTATTGTTTATCCATGACGCACACACACGCACGCATTTCAGCCCACCCACAGCTGCGGCCCCCGTTCAGAGTTCATCTGGCGAGTCATTCGGTTCATCAATTAGCTGCCTTCAGAAATCACCTTTTTGCAGACATTCAAATTGTTCGAATGACACGCCAAATGCGAACTGTAAACTTGCAGCTCGAACGACTAGCGCATACCCTGTAAGGGGAGTTAAGTTGAGGTGTGGCATAAGCTGTGGCACAAGCAACAGCTCAAACTGATTATTCATCAGAACTAAAGTTGCTTTCTTTTGAGTTATATGCGATGCACGACCTTGGCATACCCTGTAAGTAGTGTGTTCTTTAATTTTAATTCGGACTCAGAACTGCTTTGCTGTTGACTAGAGTTTATCGAACTAGAGCTGATCGATAACACTATAATTAGCTTATCGCTCTGAAGTTGCGCCTATTGTGAATAAAGTCTTAGCATATAAATCTGACTGCAAAATATCAAATACTAAGTAAATTCATTCTACAGTTAAAAATGTATCCACACACAAGCCATCGATAACACAGTTAGAGATGGGACTTTACTCTCGATAAGTTATCCCAGATTAACAACAACTAATCAAATCTAAACTAAGCTTAACGGAATTCGAAGGAATTTAAAAAGTCGCCACAAGCTCAAGCTATCGTCGCCTGAAATCGATCAATGAAAAACCCCCTAACACAAATTAGATAACTTCGAGTTATGCAAGCTGTTGACAATCGTTCGTTTCGCTTTGCGTTGTCTTTCTTTTATCTTGGTCGGCTCGGTGAGCCGGCTCTATCAGTGGGTGGAACGCCTTTCATATGCGATGATAAGTGCTGCCTGCTTGCCATTGTCAGCGACTACACGTTCAGATAACGATCCCAATCACATTCATCCAGTCAGCCATGTTTATACATATATCTCGGCCATATATCTCACACGACAATTGTCAAATGTTTCACGTTTTCATATCGAGAAATCAATGATTCGACATTTGCGTCAGTTCCTCTGGGCCGCCAAGCAGACCCCATTTGGGTGTAGGCAGCCGTACAGGGTAGTATCGGTTTTTTATGATAAACAACATTCACCTCGTTTCAACAACATCGAAATTAAATGCTCCACCTATAATTAAATGCAATTGCCTCAAAATAGATGCAAATCCAGAAGCGCAAAAGAAAATGTAAACACAAAATTCTCTGTTTTGATTCTGATGTTCAATGTTGCTTTATGGACTCTGAATCAATGGAAATGGGTAATTGATATTTATTTACGATCTATCGACTGCAACAATATCAAAATTTTAATATTTGTCTGAAAATCGCAATGCGATTAATACGCCCCCGCACCCATGACGGTTGAGGGGCGCAGCTCAGAGCTGTTTTCATTGCTCATACGACACGTTGTACAAGAAATAAGAAGCAATATAAACGCCGTACGATAATAAAACACTTAAAGCTAAACGATGTTGGTGTCGATAGACCATTAGCCATGCTCTGCCCCTGCCCCCGCTGGCTGTGCCACCAGCTTTGACTCTGCTTCCCTTGCCTGTACCCGGCCCTGCCCATGCTCTTGCTTGTTCTACCCCTGCCACAGTCTCTGCCCCCATCTATATCTACCTTTAGCGCTGCCCCTGTATCTGCCCTGCTTCTGTCTCTGACTTTGCCCCTTGACTCCACCTCAGCTGTCTGGCCCCCGTCCTGTCCCTGTTCCCCATGCTTATGCATACCCTGTAATCATAAGATTTGGCATACATAAAAACTGATTTCAGCTATAGTGCTTAGATATATATGGACTACTATCAATAACATTATGAGAGCCTCCAAAGGCTACAGCTATCTAATATGTGCCATATAGACCTATGTATATATTTATATATAATTAAATATATATAAATCTTGTATATCATATTGAGCTATATCATATGAGCTAAGCTAGTGAATACACAGAGTGAAACTAAATTTATTCACATTCTTCCACGTATTACAGGGTAACTGCTAGCTTATCATAGCTGCAGCTAGGCACTGGTAATTGTGATTTTTATTTTTATGTGAATTTGATGATGTGTGATATATGTCACGCAATCAACTGCCAACACACGCGACTACAGGGTATTGAATAAATGGCAAAGAGTAACAAACACTCGAGAGAGGCAAACGAAACGACTATGCAAATGTCTTGTGGCTTTGTTTTATGGCTCCATAAACTGCAATTGCAGCCGCTGCAAGAAGAGGAAAAAAGCGCAGCAGCAACAAAAACTTGATGTTTGGGTGGCGCGCTGCAGGCCTGAGGGGGCGTGGCAGCTGATGGAGTTCGCAGTTCGCAGTTCAAGCAAAGCGTGGATGGGCAAATTGCAAATTGCAAATTGTGAATTGTGAATTGCGAATTGCAGTTGGAGGCAGGCAAATTAATTGCAGCTAATTACAAGCAACAGCCATAAGAAAACGCTAGCAGGGTGGCAGCAGAGAGCGGCGGGCGAGAGAGGAGAGGAGAGGGAGTGGCGCACAGCTGCCACACAGGGATTGCACAGTGGGAACGGACCACACGTGCTGTGGCACACTTTGGACTGCGCACTCAGCGACAACCCGGAAGATGATGCAGCTGAAAACTTGGCTGACAGCTAGAAGAGAGATCGAGACAGACAGAGAGAGAAAGAGAGAGAGAGAGAGAGAGAGCGGCAGATAGATAGATAGGGAGATGGAGAGAGCACTAGAGAAATGGCATTGCGTTGATTAAACCAAGTTGCAACATTTGCCACATTGCAACAATAAATGCAGTTTCATTGAAGTTAATCAGCCATCGCCCAGTCGAAGACGGCGCCGATCTGGTCGACGATTTTGCATAAGCAACAGCAACTTGCAACAAGCAACAACAACAACAACAGCAAAGCAAATTAGCAAATTGAATGAAGCATCGAGAGGAGTAGCCCAGGCAGCATACACTGAAAGAAAAAGAGAGAGACTAGAAACTAAGACTATATTATCTGTATCTGTATCTGTATCTGTATCTGTGTCTGTATCTGTATCTGTATCTGTATCTGTATCTGTATCTGTATCTGTATCTGTATCTGTATCTGTATCTTGTATCTGTATCTGTACTTCTGTATCTGTATCTGTATCTGGTATCTGTATCTGTATCTGTATCTTGATCTGTATCTGTATCTGTATCTGTATCTGTATCTGTATCTGTATCTGTATCTGTATCTGTATCTGTATCTGTATCTGTATCTGTATCTGTATCTGTATCTGTATCTGTATCTGTATCTGTATTCTGTATCTGTATCTGTATCTGTATCTTCGTATCTTATCTGTACTGTATCTGTATCTGTATCTGTATCTGTACTGTATCGGTCTCTGTTATCTGTATCTGTAGCTGTATCTGTATCTGTATCTGTATCGTATCTGTATCTGTATCTGTATCTGTATCTGTATCTGTATCTGTATCTCTGTATCTGTATCTGTATCTGTATCTGTATCTGTATCTGTATCTGTATCTGTATCTGTATCTGTATCTGTATCTGTATCTGTATCTGTATCTGTATCTGTATCTGTATCTGTATCTGTATCTGTATCTGTATCTGTATCTGTATCTGTATCTGTATCTGTATCTGTATCTGTATCTGTATCTGTATCTGTATCTGTATCTGTATCTGTATCTGTATCTGTATCTGTATCTGTATCTGTATCTGTATCTGTATCTGTATCTGTATCTGTATCTGTATCTGTATCTGTATCTGTATCTGTATCTGTATCTGTATCTGTATCTGTATCTGTATCTGTATCTGTATCTGTATCTGTATCTGTATCTGTATCTGTATCTGTATCTGTATCTGTATCTGTATCTGTATCTGTATCTGTATCTGTATCTGTATCTGTATCTGTATCTGTATCTGTATCTGTATCTGTATCTGTATCTGTATCTGTATCTGTATCTGTATCTGTATCTGTATCTGTATCTGGTATCTGTCCTGTATCTGTATCTGTATCTGTATCTGTATCTGTATCTGTATCTGTATCTGTATCTGTATCTGTATCTGTATCTGTATCTGTATCTGTATCTGTATCTGTATCTTGTATCTGTATCTGTATCTGTATCTGTATCTGTATCTGTATCTGTATCTGTATCTGTATCTGTATCTTAATTTTCCTCAGTGTATGAATGTTACATATGTTTCCATAGGCAGAGGGTCAGCTACTTCTCTGGCATCATCTCATTCTTCAGTTGTTTCGAATGCCGCTTCTTATAATTTTTATTGGAATTTATTGTGGATGAATGTGCATGTATATTCGTTGTTTGAGCTGTTCAAGTTCTGACTGTTGCTGTTGCTGAGGCTGCTGTTGCATTCAGAGGAAGAGATGCAGCTACTCCGATAATGTTATTTTCATTTGAAATTGAAATTGAAATGACTTTGTTGCAATGTCGCCCAATCAAATTCGTATAAAATGAAAATTTTAAGGCCCTACTCTGCTCACACAAGCACACAAGATCAAAATCTAATATTGAATATGGAATATATTTATTAATCGATCGACAGATCTAGCTATCAAATCACATTAAGGCGAAGTGAGCTCGCTCTCGCTCTCCTATATTCATTCATTCATTCATATAGTTGACAATCATATTATCTGATCTTTATAGTTATCGATCTTTCTTCTATAGACAAAATGCATTATCGATTTCGGCTAGCTCCTACGCCAATCTTTTGGTTAAAGCAATTACAAATACATATTTATAGCTGCGTATCTTAGCTTCCTTGAAAATTTCGCTAGAATTGAAGCAATTCAGACCCGAGTGGCTTTTATTGCCCTGAGTCATCCTGATATGAACTCACAGCTAAGACTCATGAACTTAACTCTTATCTGAATGTGTTGACTAGGCTTAGTCGCGCTCTATCTACAGCTGTCGACATCATTCAAAAGTATTTAGAATATGCCTCTACATAAATAAGGTAATACATGCATAATACAGAGTATATATCAACAGAGTAAAGGAAAGTTGAGTTTTAATTAATGATTGACTTAATTTCTTACTGGGGCGAATATTTCAAAGGGATAGACTGAAAAATGTGGAAAACTGGTGAAAAGTGGACTTTACGACGATAAACTTCCAAGTCATCTTCAAAGATCTATTTCGAGAGTCAAGTATGTAAGGTTAATATCAAATATATGTAGAGTACATATAAATGTTTAATCAATGTCCAGATTGGCTCACCTACACACACATTCCGTTCTTTCATCATATTTTGTGCCTTTCCGGTCTCGCTGTTAGCTATTGGCCAAGACTAAGACAATTCGATTTGTATATAAAGCTCCCCCCTGTGGCTCGCTACCCACTCCCCCTCCTACTCCCAGTTGCCCAGTTGTAGGGCCTGCTCGATGACCCCAAAAGCTGTTTATTGACATGAATCGTCAATAATAAATGTTGTCTATAAATATGTTCAGCCTCTAAGCAATTGGCAGCGCTCGTTGCTGTCGGATGTCGTTGGCCTTGCTCCGTTCGATTGCCAGCCCTCGCGCCCCGCCTAGTTAGCCCCTCCCGCCAGCTACGAGTGCAAAACAGAAAAAGTTTTTCCGCTTTTCCAGCGTACGTGAGGGCGTGCTACGATCTGGCAAATGCCCTGAGCTGGCCGACTGCAGGGGAAGTACAGTGAGGAGAGCTGAATAGACGATGCGTTGTTATGCCGAGTGTCAATTAGAAGACAAAGGCAAGCGCACGGGGGCCGGCGGGTGGGAGGTGGCTAAAAAGTTGGCCTATTGCTTTGGGCGTAATTTATGCATAGACCATGCAAATATTTGCACAGCTCAATCGGCGTGCAGGCGAGGCGGCAGGTACAAGGGGCCTATCGAACGAGCGAGCGAGCGAACGAACCATCGATCGATCGATCGATCGATGGCCGAAACGATCTATCGATGCCAGCGAGCCATCGATCAATTGCAAAGTCGAGGAGTCGAACCGTACCTAAATAAATGTCAAATAAATAAAATGAACAGGCAATAAAAAATCGAGTCTGCAACGAGAGGGGGGGGTGAGTGGGCCGTGGGGCATGGGGAGGAGGCGTGAGGTTCGCGCTTTTGTCCACTTCAAATGGCGAGGTGTAAATGTGGGCACTTTAATGAAAACAATAAATCTTCATCACTTGCATAGCGAAGCGAAGCGAAATGCAGCCAAGCGGGCGAACTGCGCTGGGGGCGTGGCAAGTGGCAAGTGGCAGCGTTGCCAGACCGGGCGACAGGCGCAGGGGGTAGCTAGTTGCCTCGTCGTCAATTAATAATTTATTGAATACAAATGCATTTACAATTTACAAACGAAACAATTGATGTCCTCCAGTTACACAAGACCCGTTACGTGCCGCACCGCCCCATCCGCCTGCCGCTGCCCATACGCCCGAGCCACCTGCACCCAGCCCCCTCGCGCTCATTTGTAAGCTGAATGGAAAATTGAAACGGAAGCGCGAAAATTTTTGATTAATTGAAATGAAAATAAGCAAAAGCTAAAAGCAAACAAATCATTTGAATGTCTGAGCTATCGTCGACTAGAAGATACCCTGTACAAGTTGCTGCACCAACATATCGAGCAAACCTGAGGTTAAGGTCGGAGATTTGCATAAGAAGTGGTTACCCTATATTTGTCTCACTGTCTCCCTCACTCCCCCTCACTCTCCCTCGGTCTCCCTTGCTCTCCCTCGCTTCCTTCATCGACTAAGAGATGGCTAAGGTATTCGACACAAATATTCTCCCACTAAACTAGGCTATGCCAGCTACAGGGTATAGAAATATGCGAGACGCCAAAGCTGAAATTATCACTCACACGTAATTGCCACAGAGTGGGTGTGTCCCAGTCTCAGGTCCCAGCTCGCTGGCTGGAGGGTAGACAGAGCAGGGGCCCAAGTGGGGCTGGGGGCAGCGCAAGTCTACGACTGGGTGCCATCGCCGTCGTCATTGGCGTCATTGGCACTGACAAATAACTGAGAGGAGCCTGTTGGCAGATCTGCGCAAGCTTGAGAAATGATCTGTCAGATGACAATTATGCAACCCATTTGCCACATGCCGCTAGCCACCCTCTACCGCGCTACCCAGCTCTCTCCCCTCCCCCCCCCCCCCCCTCCCGCTGCCTCGGCAATTGGCATTTTGAATTTGCCCATTGCCAAATGTGTTGAGCGATAAATATCCGCCAAGTGGTACGCGTTAAATGCAATTTATCGATATATTTCGGTCGTTTATCAATCGGGGCAATCGCATTAGCATTTCACACTTTGCTGTTGGAAAAATAAAATTGCTTTATATATAGATATATAGAAGCATACGCCCATAAATTGAGCATTTACTTTGTACAATTAAACAAATGAATTTATGGCCAACGATATGAGCTGTAAGTAAAGCTCAAGCGGGCGTTTCAAGACAAGGTCAGCTGGTGGGAAAACGAGAAAAGTCTTGGAAGAAGAGACGCGAAATCCTCAAGGCATTCAATGGACTTTCATCAGCAGTTCGAGCGACAAATCTATGCATAGATGGAACTTTGCTATAAAAGATCTCCCCACTCGTAATCATAGGCTAATCGAGATCTAGCATAGGCTAGAGAGATTAGGAGATTCGGAGATTTCCGATTGAGCTAACTCCATTCGCCTAGGCCCAAAATACCCTGGTAAGATCTCAATAGAAGACATGCGAATATATCACAATGCTAAGCTCTACAGTGGAACCTCTCATAAACAATCGACTCTATAGAAATCTGAAGTCTTAGCCAGGGGAAGCGAAGCCTGAGAGCGGGAAGCTGAGCTAACAGCAACATAAAGCGAGAGTTGCGGGTGGGTGGAGGACGGTGCATTACGTGGGCTTTACGTGATTTAGCTAACTAATTTGTGGGTGTGGCTGCAGCAGAGAGCAGCTGAGAGCCGCGAAAGCCGCGAGACACTTGAGAGTCTCCGTGGCTGGCCTCTCGCGCTGACCCTAGCACGCGCCCAGTCATGTCGGCAATGGCGACAATTGACATTCACCGGCGCAATTAATCATCATCAGCGAGCTGATTGACAAACGAATCACAAATAAATCAAAATTCAAAACAACAACAACAAGGCGAGAGCCCCAGGCAATGGCCACTCAATATGCAATCGCAGTTGCTCAGCGATCGGACGGGCGGGGGCTAAACAAAAAGTCACTCAATGGAAAATACCCTAGGAAAAGTTGCATACAGCTCAATGATGTGTTGACCTATGACAAATGAATGATGAAATGTATATAAATATCATGATGCATAGATAATATATTATAGGAAAACTTTAAGGATTTCAGAGTTGGTTGATATTTGAGACATGAATGAATTGAATTCTAAATGAAATATGTAGTAATATTATCATCAGACAGGCAATAATTGCCATATATACGAAATTGCAGAACTCTAGCTAAATAATGTTATGAGTTCTACGAAATAGAGCCCCTGAATAGACCTTTACACAAGTAAAACAAGTAAGTAAAACTGTATATCAACTGTATATACACAGTAAATCTAAAGTCTCTAGGTCTAAAAGTGTTTAAATTAGGCTGAAAAAAACAAAATCAATTTTTCGATTATTCTCGATAAAAAGTTATCGGATGAGTTATCGAAAAAATAAGCAAAACTTGTACTGCGTTTAGTATACACGAGCCTACATGTAAAATTTCAGCTCTCTAACTCATAGACGCACATACGGATAGAGCTATATCGACTCAGCTCGTCACGCTGATCAAGAATATATATACTTTATGGGGTCTGCGATGATTTTCCATTTTCAATGGGTTCAGGGTATAAACAAATCGTATGCTTTTCAAAGCAAGCTGATATTGACTGCTACAGCAAAATCCCCTTTCTTGAGCACATACAGGGTATCTATTTGAAACAGACTGCAGCTATCGGCTGCGCATAAATCAATCAATGGCAAAAACGGAAACCAAAACTGAATGCCGAAGTCCACGGCTCGTCGCAGACTTTCTTACTTTCTTCTTCTTTCTATTGTGCTACGCGGTTCTCTTTCGCTTGTTCCAGGGAACGCAACATTTGTCGTAATCGTAATCCTGGTTTGGCGAACCAGGAGCAGCGAACAGATGACATGCGCGCAGTGCATGTGACGGGGAAAACCCCGCAACGTGTGTTTCCCTTGAAAATGCGCGATGCGCGAAACAATAACGCGTTATGATCCAGAAATGCAACAGATCGTCGCCCTCAGCCAAGCAACCAGCCAGACAACCAGACAGCCAGCTAGCCAGCCATATGGGTTAAGCTACCCCGGAAATTCCCTTACAGGATGAACAGGTAGTCAGCTAGGCTAGCTGGTCCTGGCCCAGGACAGGTCAAAGTTGGGCCTGGGTTTTCGGCTTTCGGTTTTCGGTTTTCGGTTTTTGGTTTTGCGCTCGCAACGCCCCGCCAAGAAGCCAATTTAAATAAGCAGCATAAACAAAGGACGACTGCGTTTTATGACGCCGCCCATCATCAGGACGACCCGTACTACAGGTTGCATTCGCTAGCTGCGCTTGCTGCCTCGCTGGGCTTTTCCCACGGTCCAGCGGCAGCTCTCGCCGCTGTGTCTGTGTCTGTGTGTGTGTGCCCCGTTTTATGGGCCACTGCACCACAGATCGCATCTGTTTAGCGCTTGCTCTGTCTTTGTATTAAATTGCAGTGTTTATGATCCTGCTCCTATGGCTGGGAATTTACGTGTCCTCACGTGGATAGCATTTACCTGTGCGCGAAACTAAATCAACTCGGCCAACGAGAGCGTCAGCCATTAGACCACAATTCCAACAACTTTGGGTGCCTCGAAACTTTTAGATGGGAATGTAAAATGGTTCAGCTTGCTCCATATTTGCAAGAAGTTTAAGGATTTATTGGTGTGACTTGATCAAATCATAGTTATGAATATATTTCCTTTAAAAACTACAATGGTTCTACCTCTTAGGACTCTTTGTATATTCATATTAGCTGCCTACTCGAGCGAACCGGAAGTTTCCTTCAGTATTTGAAAGGACAAGTTGCGGTACTTTCCTATGAGTGCTTAGACCTTGTCCATATGATCGATCATGCTTACTTAATAATAACAAAAATACTAGATAAATCACGAGTAGCTGTTTATAAGTCAACAGCCTTATAGACCTTGTACTCTTCTTCTGTCAAACAAGTTAATCAATTTAATGATTCAAATAATCCAGAAAACAAATCTTAAGCCGGGCTAATCTACAAAACAGTTGAAGTGGGCAAGAGCAACAACATTTCTCAATCTAAACTTGAGCCAAGCTCTACTCAATCTCAACGACTTAGCTTACTCAGCTCAATTTCTACTAATCTATGACTTGACTATTTGACTCTACGTGCAAAACTCTCGCTGCCTCAATTGGAGTTGTGGGAGCGGATTACGAGCCAAGATCCCTGGATCATGTCATGGGCATTGCAGCATAGCTCACGATAGTATTCGTTCGCATTCCCAAATTCCAAATCCATTTGCGAATTCTCTTGGCCCACATTGCTATTGTGGCTAAATCTATTGTCTAGGCACTTGAAAGTGTTGCCTGACACCCTCGCCCCCTCTCTTTCATAAAGCCCCAGCAGCTGTCCGCTGCTAGTGCCACTCAATATAGCTGTCTCTCTCCCGCCCTCCCCCTCCCACCCTCTGTCTCACTCTCTCTTTAGCTGTGGCGCATATTTGTTGACCGCACTTGTCACAGACTTGTTTTTTTTTCTGTTTTTTTTTTTTTTGAGCTGCTGGCGCCGGCGCCGTCGAGGGTCGTCAATTTTTTGAGCGACATTTTGTGTCGCCTTTCAGCATATATAAATCTAGTATATAGGCGGTACACACATATAGTATATATAGTATATCTGGCCATTATTCGACAAGCACACAAAAAGCTGATCGGCGCCAGACGCGCATAAAAAAAGCGCCAAAGGAAGGAAACATGCACAGCAACAACAACAACAAATACTAAGGATAAGCGAGCGTCAGCGGGGGCCGAGTCGGGGGGTCGGTCAGGGCATGTTTATAGGGTAGGGGAGCTGGCGCATTCCCAATTGTTTATTGTTGAAAATGAATTTTCGGTTGTTGGCTGCTGTTTTTAATGCCTTTTCCATTCCATTCAGTAATATTCTCTCTATAGATCTGTGTTTTTGCGTTTGTTTCTGTTTTTGTGTTTTTTTTTTTTTTTTTGGGGAGGGGGGGGGTTGTTTTTTATGAGATTTGAGTGCCCAAATCCCGAACCATATCCAATTAATGCGCGTTGCGATTTGCGATTCGGTTTATCATTTTCGTTGAATCTTTATAACTCTATATGTGTATCTTTAGCCCCGCTTTACGACTGCACATTAATAAATTATCTACCACTCGCATAGGCCACCCTGGCCTCGCGCACCTACCGCCCGCTCGAGTCAATGCCATTAATGCGGCCATAAAGCAAATATTTTGTTTTGTCTCATTTCGCGTGCGTGTGTACGTATGTGTGTGTGTGTGTTTGTCTTGTCTGGTTAATTCATTTAACGCCCACATTCGTCCACGCCCCATGGCTAGTGCCACGCCCAGCAGCAGCAGCAGCCGCTGATTGCTAATTCCCATTGCCACCCTCCGCCTCTTGCGCCCTGCGTATGTAGCCCCCCCCCTCTCCTTCTCTCTGCCCCTCCGCCCCTGTGCAAGTCAGCTCATCCACTCGGGCATGATTCATTAAAGTCTAAAGAGCTAACTAATAGTCGAAAATTTCATTTAATTTGCGCGTTTCAATTCATTTTGTGTTTTTTTGCTGTTTTTGTTTTCGCTTTTTATATACCCTGTAAACATAGCGCTAACCACAAATGGGGTCGTCTAGAAATGGACGGGTTCCCTATAGGGAAACTCACTGCACTGGCAAGCTCTATGTTGCTGTTACTCTCCTTACCATCGCAGACTAACTAACCGAACTCAGTGACTATATGAGCTAGACTCAAGTGGTTTTATAAGGACATATCCCGCTCTCGAGATATCTTCAAGTGTATCAAATATGCATAGAACATATATGCATATATCATCATTTCTATAGGGCATTTGCTAGTCGAACACTTGCTAGGCAATCTCTTTCTTCTACTCGCTTTTTTTTTTGGCTTCTTTCTTGTGTGTTTTGTTTGCGGGCGCATTTTCAAAGCGCTCGACATTACTCGAATTTTGTACAGGCGGCAACAACAACAATATGAAATTTGCTGGGAAAATAGTGAAAAAGAAGGAAAACTAAACTGATGTGTGTGTGTTAGTGTGAGTGTGAGTGTATCGGTTGGTCGGTCTCTGGGCTTTTTGATTTCGCTAATCGTCTACAAAAGCCAACCCAGAGATGATCTAATTATTGACGCACGAATCCGCAATGGCCAAACAACAACAACAGCAACAACAACAGCAACAGCTACATAAAAAGGAAATTTTCGAAAAAGCGAAAAAAAGCGAATTTTGAAAAGCCAACAAAGGCGGAATTGCTGGGCTGGGCTGAGCAGGGGGAGGCGGTGGCATTTAACATGGCAAATGAAATGAACGAAATCAGAAATCATTATCCAAGCCATTAGCTCTTTAACGGCTGTTGTTGTCGCTATGGCCATAAAAATCGCTAATGTGTGCGCCAAATCAAAACCGATACACACACACACGCTCCCTCTCTCTCTCTCGCTCTCGCTCTCTCTCTCTAGCTCTCTGTCTCTCTACCTTTCTGTAACCGCTTCGAACCGTTTCAGACGGCTTGCAACATGCATCAACATTTTTGTGTTTTGCTCGCGTTCAAAAACGCGCTCAACTCGTGGCTAACACACACACACACACACACACTAGTATTTGGCTAGAACTATGTTTTGTTTTCTGTTATCTTAAGTGCTCGAAATTGGTTCATGGCCAAAGCGACGGCCTCTACTGTTTTGTTTTCTTGCCCGGTTTGCCGTTTCGAATGCCTTCTGAGATTTTTGCTCCGCGAAGATCTCTAATGCCCAAGTAAACAATCAACGCAACTAAACTATGTAAACTGACTAACTAAAAAACTGAAACTAACAAAGACAAAGAATATTTCTTTACAATATGTAAGTGAACAGCCGATAGAGATAGAGATAGAGATAGAGATAGAGATAGAGATAGAGATAGTGATAGAGATAGAGATAGAGATAGAGATAGAGATAGAGATAGAGATAGAGATAGAGATAGAGATAGAGATAGAGATAGAGATAGAGATAGAGATAGAGATAGAGATAGAGATAGAGATAGAGATAGAGATAGAGATAGAGATAGAGATAGAGATAGAGATAGAGATAGAGATAGAGATAGAGATAGAGATAGAGATAGAGATAGAGATAGAGATAGAGATAGAGATAGAGATAGAGATAGAGATAGAGATAGAGATAGAGCGATAGACGATAGATCGCTCGATCGAGCTAGATCGCGCTCGCGCTCGCGCTCGATCTCGCGATCTCGCGATATCGCTAGCTATCGATAGATATCGCGCGCTATAGATAGCTATCGCTCGCGATCTCGCTATCGCGCTCTCGCTCGCGCTCGCGCTCGCGCTCGCGCTATCTCGCTATCGCTCTCGCTCGCGCTATCTCGCTATCGCTCGCGCTCGCTCGCGCTCTCGCTCTCGCTCTAGCTCGCTCTATCGCGCTCGCTCGCGCTCGCGCTCGCGCTCTCGCGTATCGCTAGAGCGCTCTCGCTCTCGCTCGCTCTAGCTCTCGCTCTCGCTCGCGCTCTAGCTCGCTCGCGCTCGCGCTCGCGCTCGCTCTCTATCTCTATCTCGCGCTCTCGCTCTCGCTCTCGCTCTCGCGCTCGCGCTCGCGATCGCTCGCGCTCGCGCTCGCGCTCGCGCTCTCGCGCTCGCGCTCGCGCTCGCGCTCGCGCTCGCGCTCGCTCTCGCGCTCTCGCGATCTCTCTCGCTCTCTCTCTCGCTCTCGCGCTCGCGCTCGCTCTCTCGCTCTCTCTCTCGCTCTCGCGCTCGAGATCTCTATCTCTCGCTCTCTTCGCGCTCGCGCTCGATCTAGCTCTCGATCTCGCTCTCGCTCGCTCTCGCTCGCTCTCGCTCTCGCTCTCTCGCTCGCTCTCGCGCTCTCGCTAGCGCTCGCTCTCGCTAGCTCGCTCGCGCTCGCGCTCTCGCTCTCGCGCTCGCGCTCGCGCTCTCGCTCTCGCTCGCGCTCTCTCGCGCTCGCGAGCTCGCGCTCTCGCTAGCTCGCTCTCGCGATCGCGCTCGCGCTCGCGCTCGAGATAGAGATCGCTCGCTCGCGCTCGCGCTCGCGCTCGAGCGCTCGCGCTAGCGCTCGCGCTCGCTCTCGCTCGCTCTCGCTCGAGATCGCGCTCGCTCTCTCTCGCTCGCTCCCCGCTCGAGATAGCTCTCGCGCTCGAGATAGATCTCGAGCTCGAGCGATAGAACAAAATGTTTCCTTAATTCTTTCGCCTAAAAACTTTAATTTTGTTTTCAATTATGGTATATAACATTAAACATATATTCTCTGTCAGATGTCCAGTTAAGAGAAATCGCATAAGATAATGCTATAGAGCTACTGAAATAAGAGATATTGAGTAGATTTTGGCTTTCTTTTAATTTCTATTTATATATTACCCAAAGATCCGAAATACCTTAATCAAGAATGTTTATTTCTAAGCACTATTAAAAATTGAAATACACTACAACATTTTTGAAATATTTCTACAATCCAAACTCAAATGGCAAATCCTATAGAATCTATCAAAGCCATAAATTCTTATCGATTGCTCCAACAGCTACTCCAGCTCGGTTGTCGAAAATAGTTTCACTCTTGTTGTTTGATCAGCGAGTCACAAATGATTTATTCAAATGTGGCTGTTTTCAAGCTGATTTCCTAGCCGAAATATTGTATGCAGCATACGCCAGTCGATCGCTCCTCTCGCACAACTTTGGTGGCATTGAGAATCTTGGCTTGATGCAAGTGAAATCGGAGTGTGTGAGAGGCAGCACGGAGAGGCTGAGAGGCTGAGAGGCTGAGAGCGTACGTGTCTCAGATTAAGTTGTTGGCATTATCTGGCATAATGAACCTTTGCGATTATGATCATTAACATTATGAATTATCATTATGACGAGGAAAAGGAGCTCTTTTTAACTAAATATATAGCTATGTATACATGTATGTACATGTGTATACATGTGTGTGTGTGTGTGTGTGGCAGCAGCGAGAAGCGACAGACAGCAGCGACAAGTGATAAGATCGAACTGAACTCTGAAGTCTGCCTTAATGCAATGCGGCTCAAGCCGCCAGCTAAATGTGTGAGCGAGTGTGTGTCTGTGTGTGTGAGTGCGTCTGTGTGTGTGTTGCTAGAGTCCCTGGGATTGCTTGGCGTGCGTATCAAAATATAACCATAATAAAAATGCTCGTAATGATGCATCATAAATCGCGCCAAATGCCGACGGCGCGCGCGTTTTTAGCCGCCACCAAAATAAAAAAAAAAAAGGAATAAGAAGGAGCAAGCAAGAGGAGAGCTGAGCCTAAGCTCCGGCTATGGGATGTGTCTAAAGGTGTGTTAAAAGGGGAGAGTGGTGGGGGAAGGGGGCGAAGCACGGGGTGACGAGCAGACCTACCTGTGCAGCCATTTCTCATGCCGCATTTGTTGCAAGTTGTTGTTGTTGCAAGCTGTTGCCTGTCAATTCAGCGTAAATTTCAACTATTAAATGCCAATTTATGGCGCGTAGCTTACAATTTTTTATTATCGATTTTATAACACCTTCGAGAGCAGTATGGCCGTAGCTAGTCCACGGCCGAAGAGTTGGAGGCGGCGGCGGTGGCTGAGGGCGTGTCGCTTTGGCACTGGGCGGACACCGTTTAACCAAACTGAAGCCCTTCGAGCAGTTGGCACAGACAGTCAGCCTTTTACTGTCTCGCCCTGTCTCGCTCCTCTAGCCAAGGTTCGTTTCCTTTTCTTTTTCTTGTTTTGCTTCATTTTTTTTTGTGGCGTGAGAAGAGATTGAAGGTAGGAATTTACAGATAAATCACACTAAATCATTTCAATGCTGCCCCCGGTGCAAGGCGCATGCTGCAATGCGAACTGCAACAGACAATCGCAGCAGACACTCCAACAACAACAACAACAATGAACAAAAAAAAGTTCCGCACTGCGAATTTTTGAACGCCGGCGCGTACTAATCACTCGCATTGTTACACGATCACGAAACGACTGTAGAGTGGCAGAGCGACAGAGAAAGAGATATGCATAGAGAGAGAGAGAGAGAGAGAGCGAGTTGGGGGGAGATGGAGATAGAGCAACAGTTGCCTTGACTCTCTGCTGCAGACAAACTGGAGTCCAGCTGCAAGTCAATTGTAAGCTGCAAGCTGTATACCCTGTATTAATTGCTGGCAATGCGGTATGCTAAACCTGAAAGCTGCTTTGCTGCTTATAGGGTATCCTCTTGTCGAAACATGTTTCTGGCTGTTCGCTCCAAGTTAATTGCTGTCTATACTGTAGATCTGTGCTTGCTCATAGTAGTTTCGTAAGCACTATACAGGGTAGCTCCAGGTCTGTAATTTATCAGTAACGAAGTGCACTTGCAACTACTTTCCGCTTTTCAAAAGGAACTAGCTTGTCTATTTGCCATCTATAGGGTATCTGTTAGTCGAGCATAAATTGTTGCCAAGCTTGAACTATTTCTTTTTACAGTTTGCTCAAGTAACTTCTCATCACAAATCTAAAAAATTGCACATGACCAAGATTACAGGGTATATTAGAGTCTATCTATTAGACTAATGAACTACAGGGTATCTGCCAATTGGAAACATTAAACTTTTATTTGATTAAATCCCCTCTATTAGGTATGGCACACCTAGGACACCTACTTCAACCCCAGCAGGTCTACAGGGTATGCTGCAGTCTATACAATTTGCTGCTCCTCCCTTGACTTTGCATAGCAACTCTGGCTTTGACTCTGACAGCCCTCACCCGACTCCAGCTCAATTGTCTTTCAGATCCCAATTGGCACTAGATACCTCAGGCCCCACGCCCCGCGACCCGCCCTGGCCCCTTCGTAGCCCCGTGCTTTCTAAATTGTCAATTAGAGAAATGAGAATTGCAAGTGGAAGCCACTTCGTCTGTTGCTGCGACTCCAATTGCACTAATAGAGTACTTAAGCAACTGCTAAGGAGGCCCCGCTCTTAGCTCCCAAGGGAGGCATCCATGGGAGAGATCCCTGGGAGGGGTCCATGCTCAACATTCGGACAGCGCCCCAAACTGGAGCCAGGCCGGTGGGGAGTCAGCCACCGCCCAGCAGCTGTCCAATGGTCCGGCAATGACAAGGCACAAAGCGCAGCTCTCCTGCTCTGCTCCAGCACCCTCCTGCCTTCCCTAGTTATCACAGACAACATGGCACACAAGAGAGTCGCTGTGGCTGTAGCGAGGGGAGCAGGGTAGGAGCGAGAGGCAGCGCGGGCAGTTTGAGGTAGTCAGTATTAAAATTCCAACAATTAGGGAACATTTCACATGCCTTTCTAATAGCCAACAACGGGCAACGGGTCCCCCTGCCCCCTGCTAACGAGCAAGGGGAGGGCTGGCCGTCAAGTTGGGGCTGAGCGAGTGCTGGGGGGGTGACAGCATGAATTGTGCAAGCCATGCAACGAGCTGATTGTTCAGCAGTGATGCTCAGGCTGAGGCAGCAGCTCGTCAAGCGGCTCTGTGCCTGTTGCTATACCCTGTAAACGGAAGCTTATAGAGGGGCATCTAGCTGTTCTCAATAGCCGATTTATCATAAGCTGAGAATATGAGCAGCTGTGGGCTGATAGACTCGAGCAAGTCGGAGAGTCTCTTGAGCTACATCATGATCTTTCATTCACTCTCAATACAGGGCATCTGCTAGTTGAGTTAATTGTGTTGGTCGCTGCCGTTGGTCAGACGCGAAATTCTCACATGCCATGAAAGGAAGGCGGAGCAGGAGGTGGCAGCAGCCGCTGCCACATAGCCAACTCGAACTCCAATGGCAACAGCAACGGAGCATCGACAACACTCCCAGCCGCATCTCCAGTCTTGGCCCCAGAGAGCAACAACATGTTGGCATGTCAATAATCTTGTACTGCGGCTGAGCCGGGCCAAGCCAAGCCAAGCCAAACCGACTCGGAACGAGTCGAGCTGAGTTGCGTTGAAGACGCTGCCCAGCCTCATGGTGGGAGTTGCTGCAAAAGCAAAAGTGCGCAAAAAAATGGGAAACAAGTTGCAATAGCAGCAGCAACAGTTGCTCGGCCTGAGAAATTCCCACACACACACACACAGACATTGACATGGACATTGCGTTGTAGGTGTGTGAAAGATGAAAAGAAGAAAAATCACTGGACAAATGAATTGTACGAGCTGCAAACTACGTGACTTTTCATTTCCGTTGCCGTTGCGGGAACTTTCTAAGAAAATCAAAAAACAAAAAAAAAAAAAAAAAAAACAGAAACAACATCAACAAATTCTGAAATCGAAAAATTCACAAATTTTGCCATCACATTCATCAATTCACGCACAACAAAAGGCCTATCACACACACTCTCACACCCACACACATACATACACACGACGTGAACGTGCCAAACACAAATTGCGCGAATTTGCGAGAGGAAGACAACTCGAAGCCAAACGTGAGGCACGATTCGTTGGCCAAAAAGAGAAGATGAGGCGAAACTGTGTGTCCCGCACACGTGCGCGCTTCCATTGACAAACTGCAGCGAAATAAATTATAATTAGATAGATTTAGTGTGGCGCATCTATAGCGTATAACCCACATTGCCACTCTATATATAGCCATCTGATCTAATTGCAAATCGTGCGCGCACTTTGTATGCAGCGACTGTGCCCGCGCCAGCTGGAAGCGAAAGTCACTTAAAGGCGAACAGCGCAAATTCAAGTGCGATAAGTTGGCGCTGAAACTCTCGGGGAATACTAGAGTAGAGCTCAGATATAGCTGGCATTATACTGAGGTACATATATGTAGCTCTCAGATGGTTTATCTTGGGTTTGTATAGATAGTTGGCAGACAAGTGGAACTTCCTTGCAGTTTCTTTCTTCCCAGCTCCATATGAAATATGTGGAGTTTATCTGGTATTTTATACTTACACCTCTATACAATATGCTGACACGATCTCTAACAAAGATCATCGTATCGGTTACACTGACTGTACTTTAATATTTGTATAGCTAATTACAACCATTCTACTTACTATCCCATTTGCTTCTCAGTTTCGCTTTTGCCAGCGCCGTGACTCATCGCTCAGCACAGATGATCTACATGGACAGCCTGACAGAATGATCATAGTTCTTGTTTTCACACTAACTTTTATGTAGTTGAAATAAAACTTGCTTTCAAAGCGACAAATAGATTATCATAATATAATTCAATCTTAACAAGAATCACCATCACACACAGTTATGCCCATGTCTCAGGAAAAAAAAAGTGATCTATGCCAGCTGGCACGATCAGATAGCCATAAAAAATGAAAAAAATAGAAGAGTAAGACAAAGACTCCATAGTCTAAATGTAAGAAATTGTTAAATCAAATGCTAGTTGTGTTTTCTCTCGCTCTGTTGTCACTTCATTCGATTTGGAAACGACAACACATTGCTTTTATAGTTGAGCAAAACTTTATCTAACGATCTATTAGCAGGTTCCACGCATTCTTCGAACTAAAAACCAACAACAACGCCGCATGGAAGCCAACAGCTGAGTAAATTGACAAAGTCAAGGGAATATCGTAGAGCTAATAAAAAAAAAAAAAAAAAAAAAAAAAAAAAAGATAAAAAGTGAAAAAGTGAAAAAAACCGCAACAATCAAATGTGGAGAAGAAGAAGCAGCAGCAACAGCGTTGATCATAAAAAGTCTTACAACAGGTGTCCCATAAAAACGGAAGAAGCGCTCTGCAAATATTGCGCATACGACGCGTTGTTGTGGACAAAAGGCAAACATTGCGCATACGCCTCATTGGCCAAAAGCGATCGATGGAAAACTATCTATATATTTATATAGGTAAATACTATATATAGCTGTTTGTATAGCTGTGCACCCGCGACATCCATTGCCCCCTCCTCATAAGCCTATATATACTAAGCGAGCAAATAAATAAATAAATAAATAAATAATTGCCCAACAATTTTTGTGTGCTGTCTGCAAAATTTGTGATTGCGATCAATGATCAGTCGAGCGATGCTGCTCTATTATGAGTGTGGCTGAATGTGTGTGTGTGTGTGTGTGTGTGTGCGTGTGTGTGCCCTATGCCAGCGATAGATAGATACTTACGTATCGCCAGATAGACGTACTACCAACAGTCGCTGTAAATACACTCGCAGAAATTGTCTAGAAGCTGCTTCCGCTAAAAATAGGCATTGCTGATAGCCATCAAAGACTTGCCAGAGCAGCGGAACACTGACAAATGAAACGTGGAAGTGTGAAACATGCAAACAGACTGTGTAGATATGTTAGCCATGACAATGTGGAACAGTGGAAGGTAAAACAGTGGAATGGGTCTTAAAAGAGAGTGTGGAACTGAAATGTGGGTAGTGAAAACTTTGCATGAATATGAAACCGTAAAATGGGAGAGAACAAATCGCAGATGATGAAGCAATGGAGAAATCTCAATGAGATTTTGGAACTGAAATGTGGAGAGTGAAAATCTTACTATGGAATTGAAACAGTGAAAGTAAAACAGCATTGCAATGACATAGCAGGAGCAGTGCGGAACACTGAAAAGCGAAACAGGAGGCATTGAAACAGTAATGAATTCTATTTGCTAAACAAGTATAAGCATTTCGCTTCGTTTGGGCCATTCCACTGTTCCTTTTCATTAGCTTTGTGCACCTGCTCATTTCTTTGAGTGTATGGCCCACTATTGTCTTAATTATGTGCTGTTGTCTCTGCCGCTGCCGTCGCTGCCGCCGCTGCTGCTGCTGCTGCTTTTGTTGGTTCGGCCTCTGCTGCTGCTAGGCAAGGCGTGACTATCTAACGCCAGACAGTCACAGCCGCAGCCGCTTGGCTTACTCATCGTCTCATCAGCTAGCCCAGCCCTGCCCCTCCTACCCGGGACCCCAATCCCCCTATGCCCTGCTCTGCCTCCCGCCACGCCTCGCCCCTCACTCACACGGAGCCCCTAGCTGAAGTGCCCAAATTGTTGGCTAGCTTTTTTTTCGTTTTCTGTTTTCTTTTTCTTCTTTTTTGTTGTTGCTTTTTGCGCGTTCCGCTCTCGTTGTCGTTGCCGCCGTCGTCTCAGCCGCTGGCTCCGCCATGAACCTCCCGCTCTCTGAGATGACCATCGGCATCGGCATCGGCATCGGCATCTGTCGTCGTTGTCGTCGTCACCGTCGGTCGCCACTTGTTTATTTCTAAGTATTTGGCGCTCTCGCAAGATCACGCGCCGCACCGATCGCTGATAAAATTTGCTGCTTTTGGGGGCCCGCACGGCACTTGTGGCAGGGCGCAGGAGCCGGCCAGCAGGGCTTGGGGGTGGGGCTGCTGCCTCTAATCTGCGAGTGTTCTAATTTAGAGATGGGCGCATAGTCACGAATTTTGTAGACAATAAATTCACAGATCTTACGAATCACAAAAAAAAAAAGAAAATAATAATAATTAGTTGCATCTCTGAAATCGAAAGGGGAGAGATCTAGATCACAGGATTAGAATTATATATATAAGGCATACAAACTGTTTGAGCCAATTTGCAACTACTCTTAGTAATGCTTTATCTGAGCAAATTTGCAAACTGTAGATCCATAGACTATACAGAGTCGGTAAACTTTTAGAATTCAATGTAGAAATGAAATTTATATGTAAAAACATGTATATCTAGAGATTATAGTAAAAGATATAGCAATAGATCGTACCTAAAAAGATAAAAGACAGGTTAATGTATATAGTCAAGAAAGCCAAACAAGATTTCGAATATAATATCTATTAGAGAGACAGAGAAAGAGAGAGATAGAGACAGAGAGAGCGAAGAGAGATAGAATTGTTTCATTGTATACACATATATGTATGTATACTAAATAATCCCCAGCTCATTTATTGACTCTTAATTATGTCCATTCGCAGGGCGCCTGGCATTGTTTGGACTGGAATAACTAATTGGCTTTTGGGCGGGGCTGGATCATGCGTTCGCTCGTGTCCGACGTTGATTTATTTCCGAACTCGGGATCTCTATGGCCCAGCTCCGACTGGTCACATGGCAGCGGAACATTTGTGGTGCGGCATCGAGCATTGCACTGTTTATGGTATTTTGGCAAATGCACGTGCCATTCCACTATTTATGATCGCGTGTTGTTTGTTTGCTTTGGCTCGGTTTCGGCAACGCTTTTCTAATCAAAGACACCCTAATAAAGAAAAAAAAAAATACCGAAAATAACCTGCTAATTGATGCCACAATCAAGAATCGCCCCAGTCCGTACCCGAGTCAGAGCCCCGAAGCCAGCGGAGCTCCAATCTATCTGATTCGACGCTAAGTGGGAGGCAAACAATGCGCAAAACGAAATGGTAAACAGATAGTGTGTATTTTGCGAGCTCCCACAATGCTGGAGACCCCAATGGACGTAAGAGCTATGGAATTTGGAATAGTTTGGCAAGTGAAACAGAAAGATGCGCCAAGTGGAACAACAATTAGAGAAGAGCACATAAGAAAGGCTTATGTAGAAGGAATTATTTGATAGGTGGAATGGAATGGGGAACAGTGATGTATGAAGATGTGAAACAGTGAAAACGAAATGGTAAACAGCTTGTGGGTGCTTGGCTTTTACTTGGTCTACCAAGTGCCGAAACAATAACTCGAATCAAATATGAAAGAAATACAAATTTTCTTCATTATGGAATGCACGGAATATGAAACACGGATATATAGATTAGTAATATGTGAAAGACAGAAGTATACAAATGTTGTATATGTGGTTAGTAAGAAAATAAAATTGAAGATTGAAACAGTGAAAATGGCACACGCATATTAAGAGAAAGCGAACTGTAAAATCTATAAATTACTGCAAGTTTTTATCAAGCTATGTTGAACTTAACCAGTAAAGCCTATAGAACATATTTCCAATGAGTACTGGAACGCTGGAATTGGGCCATTTTAAAGCTGTTTCGCAGCCGAAAGCCAACTTTCAGACTAATTCGATAGTATAAGACCTCAGAGATATAGCTTAGATCAAGCGAATGCCTAGACAGCTACGTAATACGTTCCAATTTCAGTTGTTGCTATAGCTACCTACTGCCTAGGTGTAGACGTTGAATCGTGACAGAATATGAGTTGAAAGGGAAACCAGATTGTAGGCACAGAGTCGAGGCGCATGCACAGGTACACACATAGACACAGGTATTTAGCTAAGGTAAATACTTTCGTGTAAGTGGTTGGGCATGTCTCGGACCTGGGGTTGGGTGTCGGGTGTTGGGTGCTGAGTGCTGGGTGCTGGGGCTCTGGTCTGGGCGGCAGTTCTAGACATTCCATGGGAATGTGTTCCACAAAGCGAATGCGCCTATTTTTAGATACCTCAAAATGCATGCACAAACAGCGCAGATATCTACATATATCTTCTAGTATAGTATATATAGTAGTAGTTGCAGTCGGTGAATCTAAATCGAAATTTGACTCGTGACGATGATGGATCATTGCGTTGGCATTTGCTCCAGCTTACGAATGACGTCAGCAGCTGCATGGTAATGGCGGAATGCGGCCAAAGATCATGCGTTCTGTATCGCCTCAGTGTGTAATCGTAATACCATCCAAAAATTCCGCTAGACCAAAAATATCAAAACAGAAAAACAAAAATACATATATGAAATAAAAATAATGTAAATTTTGTGCAAAAATAAAATCATATTTTTGCAGTTACGCACAGTTGCACTGATAAACAAATGGTATGCCCGACTATGGAATACTCAGCAAAATATTGAAGTTGCATTTATAGTAAAATGGTATTAGCTATTAATGGAAAATGTTACTACAACAAGTTTATTTGCCGACATAAATTAGTGACTTAGTCTAATTTATATAAACTTAAAATAATTGACTTTGTTCTTAATGGAATATTGTTCTTTTTTGTATTAATTAATTCATAGAATAAATGTTGTTATCAATAAATAAATATTTATGCAATTCACATTACACTTACACATATCATACCTACACATTGTCAGTTGCTTGTTTTTACAGGGTATGCATGAACGTCGTCGTCGTTTGCTCGCTTGCATTAATACTTCGCACATTGCGCATACGCCGCGTGCGCCAATGCGCGGCTGCCTGTCGTAGGTTAGTTCCGCCGACAGCTCAGCTCCAAAAGGCGAATACACATATACATACATACATCGATACATACGTATACATACATGCATGTGCGTATGCTGGATAGTGGCGTATGCTTCAACAGGCCGCAGCAAACAGAAAAAAAGAAAAAAAAAAACACCACAAAGACAAGAAAAAGAAGAAATCCATGTGCAGACGGGGCGAGCTGGATGGGTGGGTGGGTGTGTGAATGCTGATTGCTGGGCGGGGCAGGCGCGCATTAGGTTAATAGATAGTGACTGGCAAAAGACAAAACAAACAATATAAAATACACGTTATAGGAACAGAGGCAGCAGCAACAAGAACGGCAACAACAACGACAACAGCAGCAGCAAGAGAAATGAAATTAAAATCCACAATAAGCCAAAAAGCAACAACAACTAATCCAGCAGGCAGCGAAGCGCGCGCGTCGTCGTGCATGTTGACAAAACACAAAAAAAAAGAACAAAAGCTACTAAAGCTAAAAAAAGGAAAAAAAATATTAACAACAACAAAAAGCTCAACAACAAAAGAACGTCAACGCCGACAGCGACGTCAGCGTCAGTGTCAAGCAGAGCGCAGCTGTCGGTCGTTGTCTATTTGCTTATTTGCCATACAGTTATGTGCTTGTATGTATGCCTCTGTGTGTGTGTGTATGTGCGCGAGCGTTTGTCACATGCGAGAGAGCCGCCAACGCAGAGAGAGGCGCGAGGCAGCGCGGCATCTATTCTATGCTGCTGCTACTGCTGCTGCTGCTGCTGCCGGCGCGCGTCAGCGTCAATCGAACTTCAGTTTGTCCAAGATCGCGCCGACCGAACGAACGACGCTAGAAAAGACGCGCGCGACAACAACAAAAACAACGACGACCACGACGAAAGAAAAAAAAACGCAGCGAATTCGAATGATAGAAAAAAAGCATAACACAAACAAAAACCATACGAAAGCCGAAGACAGCCGATTCCGAGTGCAGCCGAAATTGAGAAATAAACGCGAACTGTTAAAAGTTAACGGTTAAACGCGAGTGTCGTCCTGCACCAGCAGCAACAACAACAAGCAGCGGCTTTTGCGAAAACAAAACGCGCATTTTTCAATTCTTGTAGGTGACAAAAACAAAAAACAAAAAAAGAAGTGTTGAAGCATGCGTGTGCCTGAGAGTGTGTGTATGTGTGTGAACAGTCACACACATGTGCACATTTATATAGCTGCCCTGCTCGCACTTGCCATTGAATGCAATTCAAGAGACAATCAAGCCTAAATGAAATTGGACATTGATAAATGTTAAACGATATCAAATATAGCATATTCATATACGATATACGCGACACGATATATCACATATGTATGTATATGATCTATGAGATATTTATGTGATATATGACGTCTGATTGATGGCTGGGCCAATCAATTTAGATGTATATAAATGCCTCAGAAGAAACTAAACCAAGTGCACTTTAAAACAAGCAACTGGCGTGCAACTGACCGAGTCGACGTGCAAATACCCTATAATTGTGTAAATTTATATTAAGATAAGTCGAGGCAGCCTTTCCATGGCAGTTAGCTAAAAGAGTTAATCAATCTGTCCCAATTCAGAGATACCCTCTGAATATCAAGTTGAATATGACCTTACAATGCTTCCACTCTTTTACTTGTAACAAATCTAGGGTCGATTCCGAACACCTACCGCTCTGTAAACCTTATCGAGCTAGGGTATTTTTATAGTCACAATTAAAAGCATGTGGCATGGATTGGAGAGCTATTCAAAATTCACATAAATCCAAAGTAAATTTGTAAGCAAAATGAGCAAAATATGGAGTGCAATATTACTCAGTGACATTCTCGGCTAATTTCCGAGTGATCGACTAATCGACTGATCGACTGATCAAGTCATTAACTCGAGGAATGCAGAATGCACGGCGCAAGCTCGCACCGCCCCGCCCTAGACACCTTCAGCCAAGACACACACCCACAAAAAGCAGGCAATTACCTGGCAATGATGTTGGCTTTTATTACTATCATTTTGAGGCTGTGTGAAGGGCGCCCCAAAATCCAAAAACAAATAATGAAAATAAAAAACTTGAAAAAAAAGCGAAAACAAATCAGAAATCAATCGATCGACCGTTTGGGTTGGGGCATTCAGTAAATGCCATGCTAAAAAAAATACTTAAAAAAATAAAAATAAAAGAAACAATTTTACAATTTACAATTCAATGGCTGCTCGATCGGTCGGGAATCGGATCGTATCGCATCGCATCGCTTCAGCAATTGGTGTGGCTTACAGCATTGGCGATTGCACTGCAACAACAAGGCGTGGCAGTAGGCGAAGGGGCGACAGGGGGAGAGAGCTTACTAGATGCTGGGTGCTCTGGGTGCTGGAAGCTGCCATTAAATAAGCACATAAATTGCGGGCACTGATGACGCACCGAGCGGTATTTTTTTTTTTTTTTTTCTGATCGAATCATACACATTCTTTGGGCACTTCGCTGTTCTGGCTGTTGCTATTGATGTAATTAGCATTTGAATTATTATGAAGTCTTTGACACTGTTCAAGGATGCAGAGAATTAGAGAGAAAGAGAGGGAGAGAGTGTGAGTGCGATAAATAGAAGGGGCAATAGGAATGGAGACATGGATAATGAGTGAGTACATCAAAGAGACAATAGGAGAGTGAAAGGAAGAGATGAAGAAAGGGGACAACAAAGAGAAAGATAGAAATAGGAAGAGTAAGAGTGGTAGTGGAAGAGGGAGACAGAGAGACAGAGAGAGAAAGGGAAAAGATAGACGGGTAATGGGAGGTAGGGGATTCAAGATCTAGGTAGACTAAAATATAGAGATATATTTATAGAGATAAGATAAGCATATGTGTAGATGTATAACAAAATATAGAATACGAAAGATATCCATGTACAGATATAGATATATAACAGAGAAAAAGATAGATATAAGGAGAATATAGGGAAATTGAATCAGTAATACCTTGTTCTTGGTTGCTCTAGCTGGAAGATGTCTCTTCGCTTGTCGGACACAAAAACCCGTAACGTAACTGCTTGGTTTTATATAGGTCAAAGAACTAATGCTAATGTATTCACTGTGTTTATTTGAAGACAGCATTATATACTTGCTGATCAAGTAAATTGGGTCTCTCGTATACTAAACAAAAAACAAAAAGAAACTGAAACGAAAAGCCGAAGCGAAAACGATTGAGAAAGATAGAGGGGGGAGAGGGAGCGCGAGAGGTTACTATATTAATGGATATTACAAATAACAGCTGCGCGAATTGTTCGCTTTGCACTCGACACCAATCGATATGTGAACACGCAGGCGATCGATCATGCGAGTGATCGATCAATTGATCGATCTATTGCAATGCGAATCACTCAACAGGTTAACAGGTCTCCGTTGCTTTTCCAACTCTTGTCAGCCAGTTGTCAATTGCCAATTGCCAGTTGCCAGTTGCCATATGCTCGCTGAGCTGTATAAATATTCATACTTTGATGCGAATCAGAATTAAACTCTTCTAACTCTTTAATTGCAGAAATGTTAAATCTGTGATGGATACCTATTTCAGTTAAATTTAGGAAAGAGAACCAGACTGAGAATTGTCGAATGTATAGAGGCTAAATAGACAGTTCAAAGATAAGAGTGAATAGATAACCTGAGAGAGAGAGAGAGAGAGAGAGAGAGAGAGAGAGAGAGAGAGAGAGAGAGGGAGAGAGAGAGAACAGAGAAACAGTCACAGAACAAGAGATATATAACAACTGAGACAGAGAAAGAAAGCTGACGGTAAGAAAGAGAGATAGACATGTAAGTACAGGCGTATAAGAGAGAGGGAGAAAGCTGAAATGAGCTTGATGCTCAAAAGATCTCATAATAGAAAAAAAGAAAAAAATGTTGTTAAGAGTCAAAGTTCTTTAATAACTTTAAATTCTTAAGTCAATTGTCAGAGCCTTTAAAACTCATTAGATTACTGTTGCTTATATCCAGACTATCCTCAATTGATTTTGAAGGACTTTACGCCAATAGAAGTTTAGCTTGTCTTAATCCAATAAACGCTTCAATGTACTTTCAAAGCTCCCCATAGAGCAGAAAATAAGACAACAATCATTGCAAACACATTGCCAATATCCATTAGCAACTTTCGCTAGTCGATTATTCCCTTGATGGATATTGCCTTCAGCTTGTTAATAAAACAAAACACAATGCACAATAAACAATAAACAAAATACGATAAACGATGAGCGAATTCATATGCTTTCAATATGAAACAACAAAACTAACAGATGTTTGTGCAGTGCAGTGGCTTTTGCCATTTGCCATTTAAATCAGACACAATTTTTTTGTGATTTACTTTGATTGGCATCTAATTTATGATTGACAGTTACAAACGTTGCGACCAGCCGATAGACCGACCGCCCGACCAAACGGCCAAGCGCTCCGTCAGCCTACCGCAAATGCGGATACAGATACACAGAAAGTGACAGATACGGATACATAGACAGATAGATACAGATACAAATTGAGAAATACACATTATAGATAGAGGAAAATAAGTATACGGATACAGCTTCACATACAGGTACATATATGGGGATACAGATATAGATACGTTTATGTAGATACAGTTACAGTTATAGATAGATACATGGATGGATAGTTAAATAGATAGATAGATAGATAGATGGATAGAAAGATAGATAGATACATTGATACATAGATACATAGATACATAGATACATAGATACATAGATACATAGATACATAGATACATAGATACATTACATAGATACATAGATACATAGATACATAGATACATAGATACATAGATACATAGATACATAGATACATAGATACATAGATACATAGATACATAGATACATAGATACATAGATACATAGATACATAGATACATAGATACATAGATACATAGATACATAGATACATAGATACATAGATACATAGATACATAGATACATAGATACATAGATACATAGATACATAGATACATAGATACATAGATACATAGATACATAGATACATAGATACATAGATACATAGATACATAGATACATAGATACATAGATACATAGATACATCGATACATCGATACATCGATACATCGATACATCGATACATCGATACATCGATACATCGATACATCGATACATCGATACATAGATACATAGATACATAGATACATAGATACATAGATACATAGATACATAGATACATAGATACATAGATACATAGATACATAGATACATAGATACATAGATACATAGATACATAGATACATAGATACATAGATACATAGATACATAGATACATAGATACAGATAGATCACTCTCTTTCTCTCTAATCAAGTTCAGACTCTGTGGGATAGACTCAGAAAGAGAGAGAGAGAGAAAGAGAGACTCGCAGCTTGATTTACGTAGCTTGCTTCTCCATTTGGCTAGCTGCGGTCGCCCTCATCTGACAGCATTGTCAAAAAAATATACAATAGCTGGCAGCTACCGTTCCGAATGGTTAGCTGTAACCGCTGCCTCAACCTCAAACCCCACCCCAGAGCCGGGCTGCAGCCCCACCTCAAGCCCCAAGCCGAGCGCCCAGTTCGATCATGAAATTGATTTCTCGGATTACGCGTCGTATGCGCAACAGCAGAACGTTTCAGTGCAGCTCTTTGCTGTTGGGCGTGCGATCCATTGCTCTAGTCGCTTATCAGTTGGGGCCGCATTACATGAGCCCATCAACCCCCTATATAGCGATGATATAATAGCCGATCGTACGATCGTAACGATACGATACGATTGATCGCACTGCGCGCTACCGTTGCGAATTCGGTGTAAACCCATTAAAGTCTTAACGTGGACTTGTCGCAAAGCCATAAACAATCGAAACCGTCGCCGCAAACAATTGCCCGATAAGCAATGCATTCATCTATGTATATGTGTATAAACATACGATATACGTATTTATTGTATAGCCATATAACTGCATAATAATCGTGAGTGTTCGCAGAACTCTGTTGGGCAATTGCTGACATTTATTAGCGGAAACGAATCGAATGGGTATCTTCAAGTTGATTGATTACTTAACAGTTCTGCAAATTGAAGCGAAGTAGATCTTATGCTTATGATTCGATAAATATCGGCTTTCATTGACATCTTTTAGAGATTGCAGAATATAATATTAAAGAAAATTTCTCTTAGCGCACGACGACATTCAATTTCATGAACTTAACAACAGGTAATACGAAAGAGACAAGATGAGTGAAAGAGAGAGAGAGAGACAGAGTTGAGCTTGTTTTTCATGCAAGTCATGTCTGGAAAAGCTGCCAATTGATATTGATGATGCGATTAATTAACTCTTAGCTAGAAATGTGAAAGAGACATTGAGAGAGGGAGAGAGAGCAAGCTACTGGGACTGAGACGGAGATAGTGCTAGATAAAAAATGTATTCAAGCAATGACTAAAACACAAGATTAATCATTCAACCAGTTCTAAGCACACGAAACGCTTTCGCTCTTGAAAGAAATATTAAAGAAAAATTCTTGCTTGACTTTTCCTTAGATTTTCTTCTTTATATTTTTTTGGGTTGCTCGATCATGAGGTGAAACGAAACGAGTATATTTGTTTGCTGCCAAGGTAGTGCAAATAATTGGCATATGATATATAATATATTATTTTTGTCAGTGTAAAGTTATCCGAACTAGAATCTACAGACTTGGAATTAGGGGGATAAAATGCCACTATAGAGAGTGAGATCCAAATATTTGCTGGAACCTTGAGCGGGTATTATTCAGTCGGCTGTGCCCTGCTGCAATGATGTTACTTGTCTTGTCTTGTCTTGTTGTTGTTGTCATTTCGATGTTTGTCTCGGGGGCTGGCGACAAATCCCTTTATGGCCGTCGATATATCATTTTAAAGCTGATTTTTTGTTGTGTCTTGTAGTTTATTTAACTGTTGGATATTTGGATGTCGGAGCCGGTGGGCGCGGGGGCGGTTGCCGTGGGGATGGGGCACGTGTGAGCGCAATTAAAACAAAATGTTCGCAAATATATTAAGTATTAGTAATAAATAATGGAAAATATTTGTGCGCGTATTTCGAAAGAAAAATATGCAAAGGCTGACGAGTGACGAGCAGGCACAGAGGAAGAAAGAGACAAAGACAGAGTCAGAGACAGAGACAGAGAGAGGGCCACTGGTGGCATTTACTTTGCTTTTATTTCTTCAATTCCCATGTCAATTTCATTATCAACAACAACAAATTTATTCCCGCCTGTAGCGCCAGGCGTTGGGCCATAAAATCTTGCGATATCGTTAACAATCATTTCTGTCACTCTTAAAGCAAAAATAAAACAAATTAAAATAGTTGAAGCACTAATAAAAATACAAAATAAACCCACAAAAAGTTGACAACTAAATAAATAAATAAACAGAAATAAAAAACAGAAAAAATAACTCGAACGGAATGCAGAGTAAAATTATGAAATAATATGCACGAAAATAGGCAGATGGCAACAGCCAGACATGGTCTACAGATACCCTAACAAATTCTGTTCCAATACGTTAAAGCATTCAGTACATGAAACAAAAAATGAAGAAGGTGTCCTCAAGGAACTCGACACTTAGTGAACTTACAGAGCTGAAATATGGTATAGGAATATCTTTATGCTTTAACTATAATATATTATAAAATCAGAATTATCGGCATGCTACATCATGATATTCTTTGCTGAGTTCCCATGAAACTCAAGTCTTTATGAAGTTAAAGAACAACTTTTGACTTAGCACAGTTGTAGCAAAAAACATAGTTAAACAAAACGGAGATCTATACTCGATTTCTTACATTAGACATATTTATCAAATTATACTCCTACACATATGCATATGTCTATAATACAAATAATCATAGACAGCAATTGATTGATTGTTATAAAGAGGAACCTCAAGTGCTCACACTAACTGTTCAAGTCACAATTAAATTGCAATAATTAAATTTATCTATATAGTATAGATAGGGTATATCAGTGTCGATCAAACATATTAACGCACTTTTTCGTAGTATTTTTCTGTTTGTATGCCGTATTTCCATTTCATAAAATTTTTGGTGAACGTTTTTCGTTGTTTTTGAATGTGAGAAATTTTCAGTTATTGTTTGTTCTTGTTTTTGTTGTCAGCCTCATTTAATGCGCTGCTCGCAGCAGCAGCGACGTCGGCGTCAGCGTTGTGTCTGCGATTTGAAATATTCCTATAAATGTTTTGGCCTCACGGCCCGCCGCAAAAGAAAAAAAAAAAAAAAAAAAAACAATATAAATCGGCGTAGTTATATATATTCACATACATATGTACATATATACATATCTGTGTATATATATTCACATGTTTGTATAAGTGCGATATCTGTCTCTTGTCTATATGAAAAGAAATGTTAAAATGTCTGAAACATGCGTACAAAATGCTAATACAAAGCAACAACAGCAACAACAACAAACAGCAATCAACAATCAACAAGAACAACAACAAAAGTGGGAAAAGCTTTCTAGACGCCCGCCAAATGGCAAAGAAAAATGCTTTTCCTTTGATTTATGTAGTTTTAGCTAGCGACGTCAACGCTGACGTCGCAGCCAGCGTCGCAGTCAGTAGCAGAGCCAATGAAGCAGAGCTCCTTCCTCTAGAACAAACCAAATGCAATTGCAAATTCGAAAGTCTTAGAAAAGAAAATTAAATATACAAAAATTTTATTGAAAAATTTGAAGCAAACAGCAATATGGATAAATGAATAATAATACGAGATATACATACATCTACATATGTGAATGGACATGTTTTAGTTCCCAATTCAAATAGAGCAAATATTACTCATAGCGAATTGGAATTGGTCTAAGTTTCAGTTTTGTCATAGACTTGATTAATTCTTGGTTCTAAAACACAAGTGATTCAAAATTATATACGATATATGTATATATCTTCATACAGAGAGCTATGAACTGATGTGCATATAAAATGGAATAAATTGATTAACTAAAAATTATTATAATTACCTATATTAAATATTAATACATATATACAAAATTTATGTATTTGGATTTTCTTGTTCAATATTCTAGACAAATTCATAATTTATATAGGAAAATAAAGAAATACAAAAAAAAATAATAATAATAATTTTAAATTCCTTAAGTTCTCGCTATAGATTTATATTTTCAAGCATTTTTGCCATTTTCGAAATTGTTTTTCATTTTCGAAACACTTGAAGATGAAATATATAAGAAATTATACAAATTCAAACCAATTAATTTTGGATTATTAATATTTATTTGTATTTAAGTATCATAAACTGCGCAGATTGTTCACTATAGCGTGGTATTACTGCATGCAGCAACTATATCAACTGCTGAATGCTCCATATATAGTACATACATATATATAATGTTATAGATATGATACGAAGCCCCGACCCTCGTAATATGATAGCAGCAAAAAGGTAAACAAACTAAATAGCTAACTGGGTAATCGGGTAAGCGGGTAAGCGGGTGATCGGTCTATCGAGCCTAGATCTTAGACCAAAAACAAAACAAAACAGCAAGCGAAATTATTCCCCCACTCTCTCTCTCTCCCTTTCTCGAGGTTTCTCTATCTCTCTCTCTCGCTCTCTCTCTCTCTCTCTCTCTCTCTCTATTGCGCTGTATTATACTAACTAATCTTATCATAATAACTAAGCATAGACACTCTCACTCACACTCGCATACATAGGGAGAGTAATGTTTACGGGAAGGCGTAGGTGCGCAATTCTCCCTCTCCCACATCCTTTTATTCGTTTTTCCGATTTGTTGTTGCTGCTGTTCGGCAAATGTTGCTAGCCTGCGATTGGCTCAAAAAGGATGCGCTATGCAGCCAGTCTCCCTGCCGCTGCGCTGGGCATGGCCGCAGCCCACATTATGTTCGCCTTCCGTCGCTCACGCCCACGCGCAGTCAACGCAATTTGCACAAGCAGCCGCTAGGTAGATAGGTAGGTAGCCAGTCGGTCGGTCAGGTGGTTGATTGCTCAAGCGGGGCGAGCGGCTGGCAGCATGTTGCAGCAGCTCAATGCTTTGGTTACATGTTGCGTAGCGGGGGGAAGGAGTGGGATATGCCAGCCAGCCAACACGCACGCACGCATGCGCTGCTGTTGCTGTTGCTGGGCTGGCAGCGCTGCGGCGCTCATTCAACTTTGCATCGTTCGTCATCGGGCAAACATCTCGGCGACACGCGACTCAGCAGCAGCAGCAGCAGCAGCAAGGCGCAGGCTTTGCAAACAATAGCAACAACAACAACAACAACAACAACAAGAACAGCAGCAAAAGAAAATTGCGCTGCTGCTGCTGCCAAACCGCTAGCAGCAAACACGACGACAACAGCCGAGCGCCGCACGAATGCGCAAATACGAATCACGACAGCAACAACAACCTCCAAAGGCGACGACGACGACAGCAGCAGCAGCAGCAGCAGCAACTTTGTTGCTCTCTCTCACGGTGCGCAACTCTCTCTCAGGCGCGCTCTCGTTCTTTGCACTCAACTCATCGGCTGCGTGCCTGCCTGCCTGTCTGCGCTGCTTATGCGCACGTCGCTCTCGCTCTCTCTCGCTCGCTCTCGCCTGCGCTCGCTCTCAGATCGTGCACTCTCGGCGCTCTGCCGCTGCCAGCGTCGCTGTCGCTGTCGCAGTCGCTGCTGTCATCGTTTGCGCTCGTTGGGTTTTAGTTTATTTATTCCACCGACCGATACCGTGTGGACATTATTTTCTGAAACGATCGTAACCGCACAACATACACAAACACACACACACACGCACGTACGTCGTCGTCGTCATCGCACACACATACACAGAGTCTCGCAGCGAGCCAGCAGCGGCGCAGCAGCCAGAGCCCATATACACGGCGTGTGCGCCCCGTGAGCTATCTAGTAGATAAAAACTCGCCGACTCGCCGACAACAGCAACACAAGCAACACATTAACAACACAACCTAGCAACAATCAAGCAACAAATTGAAGCAACAACTCTTTTCTCTCCTTTTTGTTGTTCATCGCCTGTATTTGTTTTTGGGCAACGAAAATGTGCAAAAACGTAGCTTGAGTCAATTTCAATTGCAATCACCAAATTTTCATTGCAAAAACTGTGCGAAAAAAAAAATCAATTTGCTTAAAATTACAGTCGAATCAAAATCAAAATCAAAATTAAAATCAAAGCAAAATAAGAAGCTAACGAAACACATTAAAACCTTAACCTAAACTAGGTGTTTGCAACAAATTTGCAACAACAACAAGAAAAACGCGTGTGTTATCTAATCTATAAAACAAAAAAAAAATAAAAAAACGGCATTCAAATAAAGTATATATCTATATATATATATATATGTAAAAGAAAAATCGGTACGGTCGGTCTTTATATATATTAAAAGTTTTTTTTTCTGTTTACGTTTATTTGACAACCTTAAAAACAAAATTGAAGTAAGAAAAGTGTGTGTGAAGCAAAAGTTCTTTTTTTTTGTAACTTGAATAGAAGAAGAAGAAGCGAAGGAAACTAAAGTATAAAAAAAAAATCTACGAAAATGAACAACAATCAAACGAATATTGCGACGGCCTTGGCCACGGCCACAGGCACGGTCCAAACGCTGGAGAGGCATGCCAACATTAGTTGCAGCAACTGTTGCAACACCAGCAGCAACAGCAACAGCAACTGCAACAGCAGCAGCAACAGCAGCAACAACAGCAACAGCAACACAAACAACGCCACATATTATTATCAGAGAAGATTGCAACACCTGCTGCTGCTCGCTTTGCTCGTCTGCGTTGCCAGCCTCAACAGCTGTTGGCTCCAGCCGGTGCAGGCGCGACGCCACGCCCCCTTAATGTTCGAGGAGGCCGATACGGCCAGACGCTCCAATAGACCAGCAGGTAAGTCCAAGTATAAATATCATACATAGTATCGTATCGTATCACATCACCTCGAATCGAATATACCCAAGCTAGATCATATCCAATCCAAGTCCACGTATAAAGCCATCATATCATATATAATATCACATAATATCGAACATAGTCGTCAGGTTAACTCGTAGGCAATCTAACATTGCGCATACGCCCCGTCCGTCAGCTGGCCATAAACATGTTGTACGTTTTTTTGGTCGGCTTTCGGGTTTTCCGCTGGACAGCAGGTAGTGGTAGCCGGCTCGCACCCTTAAGCCGGCAGCGTGCTCGCTCCTTTGGGTTTTTCACAATTTTTTATGCCCGCCTGCTAATCCGGAAAATGGGAATTCCCTTCCGACTGTTTGCTGCCTGCCCGCTGCCTGCTAGGCCCAGACACCGAGGCGTCCTCAATGTTTGGGCCTTTGTCATGGGCTAAGCTGCTTAGCAGCTCACACACAATATACAATATACCATATATAGATATATATAGATCTCTCTCTCTATATAAATATATTTATTTGTATATATTTATGTATATTTTTATGGATCAGACCCAGTTTTGTTGGCCCTGGCTGCTGTTACGATTCTTACGCTTGATTAGCCGCATTTCCTGTTTTTATATAAAGATTCTCTCATTTTCCTTTTGTTTTGCCCACGCGCCCCATCCCGCTCTCTCTCTCTCTCTTCCCTTCTCTCTCTGTGTTGTTTGCTTCTTCTGTTTTTCAATTAAAAACAGTTTGCGGTTTTTATTGCAACGACTTTGAGCCGTTTCTCGTCTTACAATGCAAAAATGCATAGCAATTGCCGTCCGTCGGCAATGTTCATGTTATTCTTCATGTTAGAACTGATTTGCAATTATTACAAACAATTTTGATAGAGGCCGGGGAAACAATTTTATAACTCTAAAAATTATGTTTGCATTTCATCTAGTTTATTGAACTCTTTCATTTTTATTAGCTCTCATCAAAATCTGTTGTCGTTTGACCATAGCTAAACCCATCTAATCAGCATAATTCAAACAAGATCTATTCTTTTATAATAATCAAATTCAACATAATTCAACTCAGAAATTAAAATTGAGCTTAATTGAATTATAACTAAATTGCTATACAGCTCGATCGTCGTTCAACTAATATTCAAATCTTTAAATGAATGTAAACTCTTAATATATTTTAATATTCCAAGATTTTTGTTGGCAAAACTACATAAATTGTAGGCCCTGTTAGGTGTAGAAAATCTAAATCAAATCGCATGTCGTGGACATAATGCTAGAAACGTAAAATTAGGTTCACTCTGTGATATTTGAAACAATTTCCGAAAATGCCATGCGATGCTGCATATTGCAGCGCCGCCTTTGAGTGCATAAAATTTTATCCAAATCCCACGACATTTACGTAAAGCTAATTATAGAAAAATAGGTTGTACAAATCAAATAATTTGTCTGGTCTTGGCTCAGCTCATTAAATTTTTATACCCAGTGCAATGGGCCAGCATAAGACATAAGCTTAAGCAATAGCAACGGCAACAGCAACAGCAACAATATCCATCAATGGGCCAACATAGCGCCCACTCCAAATAGAGTTTACCGAGTGCTAATTAAAAGCTCAGCATAATTTAGTCGTTATACATACATACATATATACAGACACTAGAGCGTAGTAGTGGAGTTGTAGCCACCTTTCGATTGACTACAAATTCGTTCAACGGCAAATCCCACCAACACACTAAACATGATTTTTTTTAATGAATGAAAATCCAACGCATACACACACACACACACACACACACGCACGCACGCACGCACACCAAATTTTAGCTGTTCTCTTTTAGCCTTCATTTTGGCTAGAGGTAAGTGCGGCAAGCGACGGCGCCGCCGCCAACAGATTGGGCTAATCAAACATCAAAAACCACGCACGTTTTTTTTTCGTCTTCGTGGGACCGAAAGGGGGTGCGGTAGGGGAGACCTACTACTAACTACCAATTCGTTTTGTTCATTTCGCATTTAATTTAGCTGATTAACAAGCGCTGCTGCTGCGGCTGCGGCTGCGGCTGCTGGCCCCCTTTGAAAGACCGGACGGTGGGGCTGCCTACGACGTTGCCTACAGCAGCTGAGCTACCTCTTCAGCCCCTCTCTGTCTGTCTGTCTTTCTGTCTCTGTCTGTCTCTCTCGCACACAGCATTCGCCATTCGTCAGCATAATTCATTTATTCAACTGTCTGCCGCCCAGTTAGGTGTTAAAAAGTTGTTAACTTATTTTTAATGAATGCGTGTAAAAGACAACAACAACAACAGCAGCAGCAGCAACAACAACAACAACAACGAAAATCAAGATGTGCCTACGTAAAGCAGCAAACGAGACAACGACAGACAAACAGACAGACAAAGACAGCAAGAAGGGAGAGCCAGAGCGAGCGGGGGCAGAGGGAGGGCGAACGCGATGCCGTTTGGCATCTCGGCAAACATATCCATGATCTTTAACGAAAAACGAATACGAATGCGAAGCACATGAAAAAAGCCAAAAACAAAACAAAAACAAAAATAAAAGAGCTGAAAAAAAAAACGAAACACGTTAAGTCCCAACAGCCAACAGCCACGACGCGCCGTCTGTCAGACGCCAAATCTGCCTTTTTTTTAGCCTTTTTGCATCAGCAGCAGCCGCAGCCGCAACTGACTTAAGATACCCGCATTTGCAGAGGAAATATGTGACTGGCCTAGGCTAAAAGTTTTTTTCGCGCGTTTATAATATAGGGTTTGAAAAAAAGCTAAACGAAATTAAACAGGGCTTAGTTATGAGGGAGTTGTAACAGAGGTAGACAGATATAGCGGTATATGAAGTTAAAGAGAGAGAAAGAAAAAACTGCTAAAAACTGCTTTGTCTCGGGATAACTGCACAGAAAGCCAAGAAAAGGGCTAAAAACAGCTGTCAGGAGAAATCTGAAGCTAGATATATAGAGAGGATACAAAAAAGTTGAGAAAAATATAATATATGGCTAGGAAAGTTTATACAGCTAAGACTATACAAGCTTTCATTGTATGAGTATACATATATATCTTAACTATATAGCTAAAAAGCTAACCAAAAACATCTATATATTTAGCTTTAAGTCAGTTGGGTGAAAAACTAACTACCTAAGATTTTCTTTTAGCTGCAATGCTTGTCAAAGAGAAAAAACTAGCTTTAAGTTTACCCGTAATTTATACAAAGTTAGAGCTATATATCTTGGCCGTAAAGCTAGCTAAAAAACTAGCTAGTTTTCGCTAAGCTGCTTAGGGTGTTTAAGTTTCGGCTTTTGTTGCTTTCTTCAGGCTGAATTTGTGGCTGTCGGGCGACAGGGACCCAAAAAAAAAAAAACAACACGATTGAGCCAACAGCCGGCGTCAGCGTCGGCGTCGGCGCCGCCGTCGACGTCACTGTCAGTTGCATGTCAGGCAGTCGAAAACGAAATGCAACCAATTTGTTGCCGGCAGCGACAACAGCAACAGCAACAACAACAACAGCAACAAAAGCACCCAATTGCAGCCTTTTTTGGCTTGGAGACGAGGCGTCGCCAGTTTCGCCGCAATCGCCAAATCGCCGCCAGCCGCCAGCAGCGGCAGCGGCAGCGACTGCGTCGCAATTCGCTGGAGTCGCGTGTGGGCAGAGGAAGCACTTAATGCCCACAAGGTGTCAAATTGCAGCAGAGAGTTTGTTTTCTGTTTTTGTTGTAGTTGTTGTTGTTGCTCTTTTCTAGCTCGAATTCGAAGTCGAATTTCGGTTACGAGCTCGTTGGGGCTGTGCGGCTCGCCCACCCAGCCCAAGGAGAAGCCAGCTCTAGCTAGAAAAGAGCCAAAGCACAAGGTGTGTGTCTGTGTGTGTGTTAATTAATTTGACTTTTTTTTGTTGTATTTGCGGCTGCAGCGTAGGCAAATAAGATACAGCTACGCTTCACAGCTTCGTGGGCTGGCTTTTTTTTTTTTTTTTTTTTTGGCTGTTGCACATTTCCGTTTGAGTGAGAGAGCAAGCGAGGAAGGGAGGGAGAGGGAGAGAGAGGCAGAGTGGGTGTGTGAGCTGGCCGTTTTTTCTTTTATAGTTTTTGGCCGGAATTAGCGGGAATGAATGCAAATCAATCGAGAAATCGCCTTTGATTGGCAGCTTCGTTCTGGTTTCAGCTACATTTTCCAGCCATTCAATTAGCACAAACAGTTAATCTGCCATGACCGCCCGCCCGTCTGCCGCTTGCGCATCACTGTTAGCCAAAAGCGCCGCCAAAGGGCTCACTATACATAGATATTGAAAATTATGGCAAATATATTCATATCTATATAGTTTGCACAGAACAATTTTTTAGCTTTTTTATAGCCATTTTAGTCAAGTTGAAGTAGAGTAAAGTAAAATCAGTTGATGCATTCGCGTAGATTTATTAAGGGGTATTATGTGTCTGTTGTGCTATTTTCTATTTGTGGGAATCTCCTTATAGATGCATTATCTTTTTACCAGTTTAAAGCTCTGTTCTGTGCTTACGTTCCACTGAGAGCTTTTGCTCTACCAGATCTGCACAGATCTACAAAGTATTTTCCTTCTTTGATTTCTTGAGCAATGAGTCGCGTGCTGCTGCTTCTGCCGCTGCAGTCTCATTCATTGCAGCTGCAGCGATCATCATCATCGTCATCATCGTCATCAGCATCAACGTCATCAGCAAACTAGAGCCCACACCCACCGCCCAGCTGCCACCTTCCACTGCTCAGCCACGAGACACACATCCTTAGAATATTTGTGCAACTTATCAGCGCATTTAAAATTAGCCAGCAACAACAACAGCTACAACAACAGCAACAGTAACAACAATCTTCTTTTAGCATTGTTTTTGCCGTCTGAACTCTTGACGACATCTGCGACGGGGGCAACTCGCAGTCGCGTGATTTGCTTTGTAAATGAGCAAAAATGCAAAACTAAAACCAAAAACAAAAACAAAAACCAACAACAACAAAAAAAATCGAAAAAATTAAAAATAAAAAAAAATAAAAACGGAAAAAGACAAGCAAAAACAAATGAAAAATAAAAAAAATAAATAAATAAAAATAGTCATTGAAAATGTTTACGGCCAGAGACGCGTTGCCTTTAGCTGCCTTCAGCTGACTTTAGCTGCCTTTACAGCTCTGTTCCAAAATAGCCAACACACACACGCACATACACACACACACACACACACATATGCACGGAAATTAGCTGCTTTTGGGGCAACTCATGCGCAATTGTCTAAACAAAATTTCACAGACACTAAAATAATTGCAACGCTGGCAACACGAGTTCGTTCCACAGCGGCTTCCATTTAGCTTCTTTTTTTGAAGCGGCTTCTTTTTTTTAAGCTAAATATATGTTTTACAAATAGTTAAGTGCATATAAAATGCTGCTTAGTGTTTGTTAAAGCAAAGCATAGTTTAAGCTCAAATTCAATATTATTAGACTATTAGAGATAGCCAAGTTTTAGCAGTTTTTCAAGTTATCCATATTATGCCGATAGCTATGCCATTTTAATCATATTTCGCGCCTGAAAAACATTTTCTCCGATTTTCTCTCAATCAAAGTTCAAATTAAATTTAGGATTTTATTGCTGACTCCTTCTAGAGTCGTCTACTCTATTATATATACAGTAAGTATATCCTTGAGAAATCACAGCGGAAGCAGTCTTTGCATATATATCTGCATATATCGTATATAGATCGTCTTTAGATCGAGCATATGGCATCGTTTGTTCGTTTAGCTAATTGGCCAACAATTGTCATTCATTATGAGTAAACCTTTTCTCCCTCTCTCTGTCTCTCTCCCTCTGCTTCCACATCTTAGACTTTGCTTGTCTTACTTTTTACATGAACTTTGTCGTCTCATTGAAATGCTTCCCGACTTTTTTGTTCTTCGAATATTTTGCCAATTGTTGTTGCCAAGGCGCTTCGCAATAAGAACAACAATAACAAGAACAATACCAACAACAACTGCAGAACGAGCCCCTTTTTTTGTAGTGTATTTAATGTGCGCGTTTTGCTAGCGTTTTTAAACGCGCCGTCGCCACATTTTGCGGCTTTTTCACGTTTGAACTTTTTCTTCTTCTTTACTTTCACACTTTTTAATTTTAAGGGCGATTGCTCCACATGCGCCCTCTGCGTGTGTGTGTGCATGTGTGTGTGTGTGTGTGTGTGTGTTTGTCCAACGGCCTCTGCTGTTTGTTTGCTTTGTTGGGAACGACATCGCCGCCGCCGCCGCCTCAGTGCGTTTGTCAACTGACCCCCACCCTCCCGGCTGGTTCGCCTGCCCTGCCGCACCCCCTTGACACGCCCACCGGCTCACACCTACCGCTTGTCTGTCATAAATTATCTCAACAACCAGCGCAACTCCAAAAAAAAAAAAAAAAAAGGCAAAGGAAAGAAAAAGAAAACGTAATCAGCCATTAGAGATCTTTATTTCGTTGCGTTCACAAAACACAAATTGAGCAAAGCACGACTAGCTGATATCCTACATTCTAGATTTTTATCTTACACCTCTTTATCTCTATAAGGATTCTTGAATATATAGATATCAAAATTTTCCCGAAATATTCTCCCAGTTTTTTGTTCATTACATATATAACTGTATCCTATTTATATATATATGTAGTATATTCATAAAATATATTCATTCCTGGCGTACACTAGCTTTCTCCCTCACTTACTCCCTCTCTCTCTCTCATTCTCTGACTCTCACTCTTTCCTCTGTCAGTCAAACCAGCCGCTTTACACAAGGCTTTATTTTACAGGGTATGCAGACAAATGGGTGCATTTGCTGTTTGAGGTTACATTTTTTGTTAGCTTTGCACTTAAATAAATTTAATTGCTTATAAAATAAATAAAGTGGAACGCGGTTGAGTGAGGCGACAAACTGAACTGAAGTAAATACCAAATGCTAATGCAGCAGAAGTATATACTAAGAAAAAATACTAAGTAGCAATGCATTCAAAAACTAGAAATACTAAATGGTATATACCATGATAATGGTGACATATTAATGAAAATATATGAATACTATATGATCTATAGGAAAAGTTTTGTAAATATTTGGTAAATATTTGATATATATCAATATATAATACCGAGAAAAGAAGAAGGAGAAGCAGCAGCAGGAGAAGGAGAACTACTATTTGGGCTCTTCCGTCATAATTTTGTCCACACTCCGAGTCTATTTATTGACATTGTTTTATTTAGTTTTCTGCGGCTGTTACTTTTTGTTGTGTGCCGCGATCGATCGATCTATTGATTCTGATTGATTGCCCGCATCGATTGATTGACAGCTCGACACTCGTTGCTGTCAAATTTGAAGAACGCAAACAGAGACAAACGAGACAAAAAGACCGAAATAATAAAACGGCTCAAGAACTCGATAAGCCGACTAATCGACGCGTTCAATCTGCCCTCACACACACTCATTCTCTCACTGTCTCTCCCTCCCCCTCTCTCTCTCTCTCACTCTCACTCTTTCTCTATTTTGATTTGTCTTTGATTTGATTTGATGAACATTTTACGCTAATTATTTTGCAACAATTAATTAAGGCGCAAAACACAAATAACATGTTGTAAATTAACAACTAGAAGAGCGTAGCTATACACCATATATCTCTCCCACTCTCTCCCTCTCTCTCTCTCTCTCGCGTGCACTTTTTGTGCTGCTTCTACCAATTCGCCGATTTGTGCTGATCTTTTAACTCAATTAAAAGCGCACGCAGCCAAAAAAAAAAAATAAAAAAAAAAAAAAAGAACAGAGCAAATATTGCAGGCAACTGCTTGACTAGAGAATACCCTGTAATTAGATTAGTATATGTCCCGAAATTAATATCGTTTAGATCAACATATTCTCTAGCCTTCTAGACACTTATGCTTAGTTTATGTCAGCAGCTGCTCGACTAGTCTATACCCTGTAATTATATTCAGCTTTAGCTATATCACATTTAGTAATTAAATTTATGGAAATGCTCTTACTTTTACCTTAGAGAGGCATTTATTGCTTTTGCCTATAGCAATCAGTGCTCGACTAGCTAATACCCTTCACTTAGCTTGTTTTACAGGGTATGCGCAAAGCACTTTGCGACTGTGCGTGTGAGAGTGCGTGTGTGTGTGTGTGTGTGTGTAGGCTGCAAAAAATAGTCAAAAGAAAATGCTGCGCCAGTGCGACGCCGCTGTCGACGTCAGCTGCAGCAGCGACGGCAGCAGCGACAGCGCCAGCGGCAGAGGTTCTGCGTCATGTGAGTCAGCAACGCATTTGGCAACACCAAGGCGAATTTATAGTTGGCTAAAACGAATGACCAACAAGACAAGACAAAACACACACTGAGAGAGAGAGCGAGAGCGAGAGCGACAGTGTGTGAGCGGGAGGCAGAGGGAGAGGCAGAGACGTACAGTGGGGCCACGTGTTGTTGGCAGCCAGAGCAATGTTTATTAGAAGTTGAAATGCCTGTCGCTGCCTTTTGACTGTAATTAGCACATTGTGCGAAGATTCATCTCTTGCTTGTTGCTTGTTGCAGCAGCACGAGCAGAGAGTGGGAGATGGTGGGGGGGGGGGGGGGGGGGGGGGGGGCGAGGTAGACATATGCCACACATGCTACCAAAACTGTCGCCAAGGGCCAAAAGCAAACCAAAAAAAAAAAAAAAAAAAAAACAGAAGAGAATAGAAAAGAAAAGAATGAAAGATATTTCCACATGAGAACCTTGTTGTAGCTAAGAAGAGGAATGGATTATAAATAATGAATGCTTTAAGTCCTGAGAGTGCTTGTCCAGTTGGCAAATGGAAAACTTTGTCTAAATAGCATTAGGTTCAAGCTTGAATACTTCAATAGGAACTCTATAAGCTCTAAAGTCCTGGGACTGAGCTCAGCGAAGGGGGAGAAGAGAGACGGAGAGGGAAGAGGGAGACAGAGAGAGAGAGAGAGAGAGACAGAGGGAGATAAGAAGAGAGAGAGACAGAGCTAGACAGCTGGAATCATTAAAAATTCAATAATTTTTCGCATTTTACTTTGTGCTGCTACTTCTGCTGCACTTTCATGTTGTTGTTGCTCTTGTTCTTCTTCTTCTTGCTGTTGCTTGTCTGTGTGTCAATGCACTGGCAAACAACAGCAGCAACAACAACAACAAATTATTTCTAGACATTTCGTCTTAAATTCAAATTAAAAATAACAATTATATAGAAGATATAAGTATAAATATATATATATATATATGTAAATCCATATATGTATATATGTATATAGCATATATATTTACCTATAAATATGTGTGTGTGCCGAATGCATTTGTTGTTGTTGTTAATGTTAAGTGCCGCCCACGCTGCGCACCAACACAATAAAAAGAACAATAATAATTTTGTTATTTTGTTTTTGTTTTGCGCAAATTTCAACATTCTTTTTTGTTTCGTTTTGCTCTTATTGTTGTTGCACGCTTCGGCTGTCAAAAACTTGTGCATCGATGAATGAATTTGGCGCAAATAATAAATAGTCTGGAACAGCAACAGCAACAAAAAGAAGTGGCCCAAAAACAACAAAAATGTTTGCGCCCATTAATCAAATGTCTAGACAAATTGCAACAACAATTGCACACACACACACGCACACACACACACACAGTAAACAAATGCTGATGAGCTGTTTCTTGCGGCGGAAATAAGGGGCGGAACGGCAGCAACAGCAACAGGAAGAACAACAGTTAATCAAAGTAGCCCATTATGCCTGGCAACATTAGCAGTGAGCAGCGGAAGTGGCAGCAGCAACATTGCTGCAGCAGTCAGAGAACAGCGAATCTATTTTTAGGCAACAATTTCAGACGCGCCTGTTGCTAAGCTCGTGTTGCGAACAGCAGAGGGCAGCCTAAGCTTGCAAACAATGTTGCTGGCCCGAAACACTCACACAGAATGTTGCTAAGGCGTGGCAACAATTGTTGCTAAGCTCGAGCCGGACTGCAGAGGCAAACGGTCAAAGCTTATTGCTAAGGCAACATAACTTGTTGCTATGCAATGTAGAGGCAAACGATTGAAGCTTGTTGCTAAGGCAACATAACATGTTGCTATGCAATGCTGCTAAACGATGTTGATAATGTTTGACATTGTTGCTGTTGTTGACTTGCTAGCGTGGCAACATCTTGGGCCAGCACATGATCGATCTATAGCCTATGCATATATAAAATGAATGTATACATATAATTTATTTACAATTTTTGCGCTGAATTGGCAGGCGAGAAGAAATGTGAAATCAAGCGCAAAAATTGCCGAGCGCCAATTAACGTAAATTTCAATTATATTGTCGGCGCGGGCCCAAAAATAAATGAAATTTTCAAATTGCGCAAGGAATGACAACAAGAAAACTGACTAAAATGGGCATGAATATACATACATACAATATATACATATGTATATATAGTTTGTTGCCAATACACATGACATATGGCTGGCTTCAAGTGCAGCCTGAGCTTGGCAACATATTTAGCCAAATGCTGCTGCCTTTTGTTGCTCAACAATGTTTGGACTCGAGCTGGAAACCAAAGTCAACTTGTTTTGAGCTACAATTTGGCATACATACATATACATATATACATATATGTATGTGTGTGTCTGTCTGTGTTTTTTGTCTTCTATGATTATTTTTCTATTGTTTGGCTATTTTTTTTTTTTTTTTTTTTTTTTTTTTGTATTTTTGTTGTTTGTATTTTGCTTGCATTTCAATTTTATGTTTCTTTATTTTCGCACGCAAATAAAGCTGGCGCCAAATGAAAAATAAAACAAACAACTACAACTACAACAACGGCAACAACAGCAACAGCAGAGAGTAGAAACAGCAGCAGAAGCAGAGAATTATAATAAGGCCGCGCACACTTGATAAACGTCGCGCGTCGTTAGCGCCACTTATCACGTATACGCCATGTCGGGCAATGCCGCCTCAGCTTGTTTTCAATTTGTTGCTGATGATGTAGTTGTTGTTGTTGCTGTTCGATTACTCTACTACTCTGATTGTTCTCACATACCCTGCCCAGGCGTAACGATTGGGCATATTAGCTGGTACCAATTGTAAAAACAGCCAAAAAGAAAGCTAACTTTCAGCCAACTATCTCTAATGCCAACTGTCCCATATATCACTCTCTGAGAAACCTCTGTGGACGTCTACACAGATTAGATTCACAGCTTCAACTTCACGCATACATATGAATGTGTAGTGACTTATAGGGTATCCTTATAGTCGTTGCGCTTCCTCTTAGCTTGGGGTGGGCGTTTAGACACACCCGCCGTGCCCTTAACTAGTTATTGTATTTGGCTAATTAGGTGTTTGTCATTGCCTCTGATTCAAGACTGAGACTAGCTGACAGGAAAAAAAAAAAACAATGTTAAGAATGAGACAGAGAGAGAGAGAGGCAGCTTGGGCGTTTACACAACACTAATACCCTCTAAGCTTATAATATATATTAGGGCAACAGCAGCAGTCCAAAAACCATTATCATATAATATTTTTATTGCTCTACTCTACTCTACTCACATACCATCTACAAAATACCCTGTAAAAAGCACAAAGCGCACACATTTCAATACAAGCTAAAATGATCCAGCATCAATTGAATTCCAGTTGCTTGGCAGTGTCTAGGGTATTTACTAGTCGTGCGTTTTTATGCTATTGATATGGGGCAACCTCTATAAGCTAGGGTATCCATTAGTGCAGCTTTCTAGAATATTTTTCCCCAGCTTTGATCGCATTTGCTACATAGCTGGTGCAAGTCGAACTTACTTAATAGAAGTGTAGCTTATCTAGGGTATCTGCCGGTCGTATACCTGCATTCGCATTTGCTTGAGTTTTTAAATTTTTTTTTTTTTTTTTTTGGCTTTTTTTTTTTTGCTATTTTTATGGGTTGTTCGGCGGCATCGTTCGATGTGTGGCGCCAAAGAGTTTAAAGTTTTAGCATTTGTAATTTAGCCTTTTCCCCATGCTTATTTATTTATCGGCCTTTTTGTTGTTGCTATTTTGTGGCTGTGGCTCTGTGGGTAATTAAAATATATTAATAATTAAACGTGCTGCGCCGATTTGCATAACGATTTTAGTGGCTCGGCCAATTAACAGCAACAACAACAACAACAAGCAGAGGGGAAAAAAGCCGCTAAAGAAAAAATTTTGACACTTGTTGGCGCCAGTTGCAGCTGAAAAATATCTAAAGAAAAGGCTTAGCTAAAAAACACTTGGCAACAGTTACTGTTTCGTTTAGCTACTTTTTTAGCCTTTACCAGCCGAGTTCTTTTAGCTTTTATTTTGGCTTACGCTGGAAAATGGCTAAATAAAAGTTTCTATTGAGCTCTATTAGCTGTTTTTGTTGTTAGCTGATCAAAATTGTCTTTGCTGCCATTAGCCGCTTTTGGCATTTCTTTTTAGCGCTTTTCCCGCTACTTTGCGCATTTGATGATTGAAAACGTTTGCCGGAAGCGCCGCCAATGCTGGCGCCAGCCACATTTGCCTCCGCTAGACGACACCATTTGCCCCGGCCACGCCCCCTCGCCCACAATCCTGGCACCCGGGCTATATATAGGCTATAGACAAAGCGCTCAGGCATTGACTAATTTCAAATATGGGCAAATGCAATTAGCTGGCGCCACAAGTCCCGCAGCCAAATCGGCAGAGCCAAAATACCTATCTCTCTCTATATACCTCTATATATATATACATATAGATAAAAATATAATATATTAATAGCATATATAGAATCTATTTGCCATATTTATAGGCTATAAACTTTTTATAGCAAATTGCATTTTCATAATTTTTCCATTTCTCACGCTTTTACGTTTCTCGTTTCAGTCACGGAATGCCAGTTCGGCAAGGTTCTACGCGAATTGGGCTCCACCTGGTATGCGGATCTGGGACCACCATTTGGCGTCATGTATTGCATCAAATGTGAATGCGTTTCGGTAAGTACAATTAAAACTCACTCGATTCAATTTCAATCCAAATTAAGTTTGAGTCATTATGAAATGAGAAGCACTAAAGAAGTAGAAAGAACAGTCTATAGAGACTACAAAGAATACAAAGGATATAGTAGCTTTAAGCTTGACTTTAAAATATAGCAAAGCTTTAGTGCAGCAGGACAAAGAAATTCAAGCAGCTTTAAGCTTTAAAGTTCCTGCCAATTAAGCAGCTTTCAGCTCACTAAACCTATCCAGAGGATCTTTATCAGTAGTCGTGCACAATTAAGTGAGCTTTCAGCTGCTTTGCAGCTTTTATTTATCTATTTTCTTTTCAACATTATCTCTCTAATTAAGATTCGTCTTTCAATTAGTGCAAAATGCAATAGAAGAATGCTGTAGATAAAGATAATGTTGTTTTTCCTTTGCTCTGTATTTTGGGGCCATGTGGCCAAACAAATTGAGGCAAGTCAGCTATAGGCGGCCAACTAATTGACTAATGAGCGTCGACATTTGCTACAAGCAACAACAAACAAACAACAACAAAGTTTGCCAAAAAAAAAAAAATAATATATATATATATATATATAAAAATAATAGCAAAGATAGAAAAATGAAAAGAGATAAAGAAAAATGTATTCTGACTTGGGTTAGACTTGGGTAGTTGTAGTCGCATGCAGCATAATTTATGGGATTTGAACGCATGATTAATATTGATTTGAAAGTCGGTACAAGCAGCGCAATATATATATAAATATGTATAAATAAATATATATACATATAGGTGTATATTATATATATATCCCTCTCTCTGAGGCATTGCCAAAACTTGAAACTAAGCAAAGCACCGAAGAAGCAAAAACAACAAATTTCACATTGCGCTCGTTTTGTTCTTTCGATGCTGTTGATTAAATTACGCAAAGAGAATTTTTGCATTGAACGAAATGCAAAAAAAAAACACACAGGCGTACACTAATAGGGGCGTGAAGCTAGAGAGGGGGTGTGTGCAGTAGAGGCATCGGCCGAAGCTGAGGTTGGAGTAGAGTTTTGCTTTTAAGCTGCTCTGGCCCAGGCGACACATTAAAAACACAATCAGCGGAACAATCGCAGCTTTTATTATATAAAGATTATATGAACAAATGTATAAATATATGCATATATCAATGAAGATTTTATGTGCATATTTATATTCATATATTCCAAAGAATCACCTGAATCTAAGCTTCTTTGATTTCTTCAGCTTCAGCTCTATTAGAGCTAAACTCCTTCCAGGCTTCATCCTTTAGCAGGCGTACTACGGCTCTAACATGAACTAGTTAAGTATCAGGAGAACTAGTTCAAAATGTATAGATTTTTCACTTGCCTCTTAAATTTGTAATTCCTTTAAGCAAAATTGCTAGCTTTGCTTCTGTCATGAACTAGTTTATTTTTGTATTCTTGCTTGAGTGAGCTAGCTCCAAAGGGAACCAACTAGTTCGCAAACCAAGCAAAACTTCTCCCATTCCAGTGTCTTGCCTCTCATTGGCTAATTGCAAACATCTCACCTGCTTAGCCCTCACTCCCAGACAGACTAGATAAGGAGGTCGCGGGGCCTTATCTGTTCCCTTTTCCCCAAGTAATTGAAATTTTTTATGAAGCCGTATATTGTGTCGTGTTTTTGGTGCTGTTCATCGTCTTTTAGTGAACTGTGTGTATTAATTAATTATTATTTATGTGGCTGCAAGCGTTATAAACGAGCCAGATCATAAAATAATTCCTACTGACTGCTTCTGTAAGAACTCTGGGATGGCGTCCATTAAAAGCAACAACGTTGTGTCTCGTCCCCATAAAAATCAACAAGAAATTCATATAAACATCAAAAGATGACAACAACAAAAAATGAAATGACAAAAAAAAAAAAAAAACTCTCATCAGATTCGCGCAGATCAAAAATGAATTAATAAAAAGTCGGGGACAGCAAAATGGAAAAAAATAAACATGGGAATTATAAATATATTCAGATATTTATATTAAGAAAATCGCAGCTTGATTTAGTTCTAATTTTAAGGCAGGCGACGCGACAGTGCGAAAGAGATGGCAATGCAGCATGATGCAATGCCAGGGAAGACTAAACAATACCCTGTACAGCTGGTATCTATGGAAGTATCTCTCTTTGGTAACTCTCAATTGAGTTGAGAGTTGAGAACATAGTGAAGGTCTCTAACTGCTCGAGCAGCTGAGTTCCTTCAGTTGGCTGGGGATAGGGCATCTATTTTATATAGCTAAAAATTGTTATGCTCGCTCAGCTTAGTCACACATCATAATGCACGTCAATTACAGGGTATTTGATAAGGAGATAGCCAGAGAGAGAGACTGATGAAAATTAAAATGAAAAACAATCATAATAAAGAAGAGACAAGCGACTTTGAGTCAGTTTTCAGCTATGCGAATGGCAGCGCTAATTAATTTTGTGGCTACAAAAATTATATAAAAAGTAAATAAAAAAATAAATAAAATACACAATAATGGCACAAACCAGACAGAAGTGACACATTGCCCATCCACTCAGCATAACTAATGAGCTACAATCAGAGAGCGAGCGAAACGAGACAGAAAATCAAAACACAAACAAACAAGTGCATAGAATTTATTTAGTATTCTCCAGGAGAGAATTAACATTAGGGGAGTATGCGGGAGTCAGAGAGAGAGAGAGAGAGAGAGGGAAGGCGAGAGGAAGGGAAGAAGAGCTCCTCAGGATGCTATAGTTTTACAATCCAACACATATTACTTTACTATCTTCCTCATAGCTGCAGTATGTACTTATGTATTCATAGAAGACTTTTGACTCTCAAAAAGTTTCATCCAAGTCTATATATTATAATCTATATTTTCCCTTGGGTTATTTGAATATGATTCTGAACTGCCCTTTTGTAAGATTTCATAAGATTATATAACAAATTACTTAGTGCTATCAAAAGTATTCTCTATAAATAAAAATGCATTACTATCTACAGATATACAGATAGATAGATATAACTGCAATATTCTGTATTGACCTTCACTATAGATATAGGTGTTTTTCATTATCCTCCTGATCATCCATCAATTATAATCCCCAACCTCTCTATTTTCACATTTCAGATACCCAAGAAGCGTCGCATTGTTGCACGCGTTCAGTGTCGCAACATCAAGAACGAATGCCCGCCGGCTAAATGCGATGATCCCATCTCATTGCCTGGCAAATGCTGCAAGACCTGTCCAGGCGATCGTAACGGTAAGTTGTACATAAAGCTTTTCATAGATATCATATCATCTAGATGGCATAGAAACCAAACTATGCGTAACTCAAACAAAATCATGCCAAGCAAATGAATCATAGAGCGCAGGGAGCGCTTCTGCAAACACTATACATAGAGTGAGAGGGAGAGAGAGCTATAAAGATCTATATATATCGCTATATATATGCCTATCTATAAATCTGCAAAATATCTCAATATTTTGACACATGCAATTGTTTGTTACGCATAATAAAAAAGCGAAAAGACATCGAGATGAATATTGAATAGGATTATGTGTTGTCTCTGAGACATATAAAAGGCTGACTATACACAAATATATATGGGTATATATAGCTCATCTATAGATCATATATCTATGAATAATTAAGCGTAGCAGCAAACGCAGCTGTACAACACTTTTCAACGCGACGTAGACCATAAAAACGAGCGAAGAAGAAAAAAAAAAAAGCCAAATACTATATAGACCAATATAATATAATATAATATATAGATATATTTATATATATGTACATATATATACAGACAGACAGATACATGGATATAGACATATGTAGTGGAATAGTTCGAAACGCGTAAATTGTTTATGAAAAATTACTTGGCCCGAATTGAAGGTCAGCGCTACGCAATTTATAATTCTTTTTTATGCCATTTGGTTCGCTCTGTTGTCGCCCCAATATCGCATACTATATATAATATGTATATACATATAGTCTTATATACAACATCATATTCCAATCTATACTTAGTACACACACACACCAACACGCACATGATGTATGTTATATCCAATTTTTTTTTTTTTTTTGACCATCTCTGCATTTATTTATTGTTGCTTTCGACTTTTGCATGTTGTTCGATGTTCTTCAATGTTTTTTCTTGTTTGTTTTTTTTTTTTTCACAATTTATTTTATATCAGCCTCCACTTGTGTAGAGAGCGGGCTGGGGGTGTATATCATGCGACAAGACCATGGGGAATATATGGCTATGAACATTTTTGCCATGTCTCAATATGGGGGAAGGAGGCGGCGGCGTGAGGGGCTGGAGAGGGGTTGGGGCAGAGCTGGAAATTGGGCTACTTTTCACATTTGTTTTTTTTTTTTTTTTTTTTTTGGTATTATTGTTGTTGAGGGGTCTGAGTATTCGCTGGGGAAACACACGTGCCACATTAAACCGAACGGATTCCAATGATGCCTGATCATTCAAGTCAACAACATATTAAAGGAGAAAGAGAGAGAGAGAGCGATAGAGGCAGACGCATAGCTAAAGTCTGAAATAAGCAGCTCAATAGATTTGCAAAATTGGGGGCAGATAGCCAAAAGCCTACAGTAAACTCAAGTAAAGGCTCAAGCTGCAACGATCTGGCAACACTGTCTTCACATCTAGCAGCCTTTGATATGTCTAGTCTAATAGCGAAAGAAAAGCCAAGCTACTGATTGCAGTAGTTCAATTTCATATATCATATCCAAAGCTTTTAACCAGGTGGCAACATTCTCTGTATAATATATTCAATTACAGCTTAGCACAGTGGCAGCATCCGAAGTGGCAACGCCGCTGACTATCACTTACATAACTTATTTCTTCCCTTCTCTTCCGGGAATCCTTGAAGTTGCTCTTACAGCTATCTGGCAACGCTGTCGGAACTTGACTTCCAAATGATGAAGAATTTGTTTTGCCTCTTTGGAGTTTTTTTTTTGTTTGCCAACTCCCAAGTGGCCTTAAAGCTTAAGCATGCTTATGGGCATGCAGCACACACACACACACGCATACACATGCATACTCCTACACACACGCACAACACACAACAAACAGCGACTGAATCATAAGGCATTTCTTTGGCTTTTGCTAATTTTCTGCATGAATTGAATTCATAATTAGAAAAACTTATGAGGAAAGTTGCGCTGTGTGCGAGAGTATGAGTGTGTGTGTGTGTGTGACATTTTTCACATAATCAAGCCAAGTGCTGTGGCTAAATTCCAGTCGCAAGTCTCCCAGTTGCTGCCGCTGTGTGGCATGGAAACTGGTTGCAACTGCTGCTGCTGTTGCTGCTGCTGCTGTTGCTGCTGCTGCTGTTGTTGTTGTTGCTGCTGCTGCTGCTAGTTGCTGCAAGTTGCTGCTGCCAGTTGCTGCAGCACATCATTAGTTTCCGTTTTGCGGCAATTTTTCATTTGCTTATGCAAAGCCGTTGACCTTTGGCGCGTTGCCTCGGTTGACGAGAAAGATTTCACTTTTATATGCCGGAGCGGCAAAGCAGACAGAGGGAGAGAGATGGCTAGATGGCTAGATGGCTAGGCAGCAGGGCGGTAGGGCGGTAGGGCGAGAGGGCGAGAGTGGGCTGCTAGGCAAACGGGGGGCGTGGCTGAGGTTATGCTGCACAGAGTTGGCTTAAATTGCTGCCACGTCAAATTGCAACAGAAACTGTTGCTGCTGCTGCTGTTGCTGCCTGTTTGGCTACGTTGGCAACTCGTTTGCCATAAATAGTTAGAAGGCACGGGCGCGGCCCCAACTTGGCTCGCTGCTTGCCACATGCTGCATGAGCCACCCCTCCCCCACACACTCACCCCTCCCCCAAGCAGGCAACGCTCACGCAGCTATTGTAAAAATATTTAACAACAACAACTTGCAACAGCAGCCGCAGCAGCAGCAGCAGGCTTTGCTTTTGATTTACCAAAGTTATTTTATATATATATATATATACTTTTTTTTTGTTCGCCTAACTTGGTCTAGCCCGCTTTTGTGCAGGTATATATACGAGTGTGTGTGTGTGTGCTTATATGTATAGCAGCTGCTTTGGCCAAGTTTAGTTGCAGTTGCGCTGCATCTGCCACAAAATGCTGTTACCCATTTTTGGTCGCCGTTGCCCGCAGGCCTCAAATAGAGCCTGAGCCAAGCCCGACGCTTGATCGTTTCACTGCTGCTGCTGCTGCTGCTGCTGCTGCTGCTTCTACTTCTTATTCTTCCACTTCTTCGTCTTCATCAGCGTCGTTGCCTTTGTCATTTTCTCTGGCGCATTCCAGGCGCATTAATTTATGCATTTTTTCGTTATTTTTATAATGACATAACTCGAGCATTTTAACGCTTATTAAATTATCTCATTTGCCACAGCGGGCGATCGTGTTGCCAGCCGACAGCAGGCGATCGAGACTGATAAAGAGAGAGAGAGAGAGAGAGAGAGAGGGAGGGAGAGAGCGCGCGTCATGTCCATGTCCATGTTATGGTCACATTTAACCAGGTAGACACAATAAAAGTTAATGTCGAATGCCTTTTTCAACGTCAATCGTTGCTTTTCGAGATCGTTTCGATCGATCGTTTGGCATCGAAGTCGGCGATAAGACCAACTGCCACAACTGTCCACATCTTCAAAACTCCAGCTCCTCTCTCTCTCTCTCTATCTCTCTCTCTCTCTCCCTCTGTTGCCATCTCTTTCGCTTCGCAGTGCCCATTAGTAGCTGACAATTTAAGTTGATGACATCTTTTGTGGTTGCGCGTTTCCTTTTTTAGTGCATTTTATGGCTAAACCCGAAACGAACCCAAAATCGATCCCGACTCCAACTTTGTAGGCAGGACACACACACATACACGATATTGATCTCTCCATGTGTGTGTATGTGTGTGCCGGGGCTAATAAAATTTTCAACTTTATCTTTATCGCAAAACGGCATCGAAAAAAAAACGGAACTGTCTATTAAAAAAAATAAAAAAGAGACGCTGCTGCACGAGATCCCATTTAGATTGTTTATCCACTGCCAGGGAGATACGTGTGTGTGTGTGTGCTTTGACATTTGGGTTAAACAGGATCACACAATTTATCGTCTAGGCGCTTGCCTCCTGAATGCCTCTTCTAGGCTGCTTTCTTAAAGCACAAAAGCTCTCTCTCCCTCTCTCACTCTCTATGAATAAGGCTTTGTCTAAGAAAGCTTCCTTATTATTTATTTAGTATTGCAAATCTTGTCTTGTCTTTCCATACTGAAAGCTCCCTTTCTGAGCTTTTGCTATTAGTCCTTGTAAACTTTCTGATCTCTTATGGAAAAATGAGCTTTGACTACGATACAAGACAAACTCCGGTCTCTCTCTCTCTCTCTTATCGCCGCCTCCCTCATTTTATCTCTCTCTATCGCTCTCTCTTTCTCTCTTTTTATCACTCTCTTTCTCTCTCTCTCTCTTTCTCTCTCTCTTTCACTTCATCTCTCTTTATCTCTCTCTCCCTCCATCAAAGGTCCTTTGCCTTCGCTTAAATGTTTACTCAGTTCCGTCTACCTCCCTCTGTATCTCTCTCTCTCTCTCTCTCTCACTCCCTTTCCCTCACTCAGTCTCTACCACAATAACAAATCGTCAAAGCTCTTGAGCCACACACAACGTTTGAAATTCTATGGAAGCAAGTCAACCACAGTCGCAACCACAACCACAGCCGAAGCCGCAACCCCAACCACAACAGTTGCCATCCAAACCAATCCAATCCAATCAGCAATCAGTTAGGCTCTGCCGTCTGTGTAGCTGGTTGTGAGATCTACATAAGTAAATGCCCCATTCAGCTAGATCATTTGAAAAAACACTTTCAAAACTGTTTTATTATTGGTTCTGTTTTTTTTTTTTCTTTTGGTTAATGAGCCACTGGGGGCGGGGGTAAGCAGGGAAGGGAGGAGGAGGGGGGGGGGGGACTGACCGGCTCACAGCATACCAAAGCGTTGACTCAATGGCCGAAGGTGTCGTTTGTCTTAGCCCTGTGGCTTTGTCGGCTTCGGCTTGACTCCTCAGCTCCCCGCCGTCAGCGTCAGCGTCTGCGTCAGCGTCAGCGTCGCACGTTCGTTCTGTTCCCACTGTCATGATGGGCAACGTGTCGTCGTCTTTGTGCGCACCAAAACTCATTTATCTTGGCTTACAAAAACGGCCAAGCAGCGGCAGCAAGACCCAAATAACAACAACAACAACAACAACAGAAACAGCATTGAAAGCCACACACGGCATAAAAATGAAACGAAACGAAACGAAATTCATTCATCTGCAATGGGAAGCAAGCGCGAGTCAAGGGCAGGTGAGAGAGAGAGAGCGAGAGGGCGAGAAGGGGGGTGGGAGAGGGAGGACGAAGGCGAATTCAGCAGGAATTGCCTGGCGAATGGCAGGATCTGCTGGCTCTGCTCTGCCAATAAGCTAAAGAATGCGATGCAGACGACGCGTCAAATTGAAAAAAGAAGAAGAAGAAGCAGAAGAAAAGGCAGCAGAGCAGCAAAGAGCACAAGACAAAGAGAGTGGGCAGCGGGCAGCGGGCAGCGGGTAGTGGACGGCGGACAGCTTGGAGGGCAGAGTTGGGCTTCGGCTTCGGTCAGAAGTGGCTCGTATTAAGATCAGGCGATAAGATCGGACAGCCAAACGACGACATTGGAAGGCAACAGCAGCTCACACACACACACACACACATGCAGATATACGGCGCGCAACCGCAGCGTGCTCTTGGCCTGCCTGGCCTAGCCCCTCGCAGCCCCTCCCCCTCCCCCACGCCACTGCGGCCTCGGCTCAATAAAATGCTATACAAGGTGTCAGATTTGTCGCCCTTCATTATGCGGCAAGAAGAAGCTGAAGTGTGTGTGTGCCTCTGCGTGTGTGTGTGTGTAGCTCTGTGTGTGTATTTTTTCAGTGTCTCTGCTTCTTTGCTTTTTTGCGGCTTAAGCGCTGCGCCTGTGTGCGTGAAATGGAATTCCGATGCAGCTACAGCCTCGACTTCAGCTTCAGCCTTAGCCTTTTTTTTAGCCGTTTTTATTTTATTTTTGTTTTTTTGTTCTGCTTTTAATCAGCTTTGCAGCAGCGGCTTCTAACGAAGCTGCTGTCAATCAAGCAAACTCTCTACATGTGCGTGTGTGTGTGTGTAAGTGTGTGTGCTGTCACATCCCAGATATGTCCACCTACTTTCACGCCGCATTTGCCTGGCACTCGCTGTGTGAATTTCTAGGAATTCCTTTCGACTAGTTTTCTGTTTTGGTTCTACCTGCTCAATTTATGCACGATTAATGAATGCCACCTGGGCAGACCAACGGATCCGCTCTACCTGTGTGTATGTGCATGTGTGTGTGTGTGTGTGTGTGCGTGTGTGCTTGTGTATTTCTTTTCTTTTATTCAGATTCATTCATACATTGCATTCATTGCGGGACCCTTTGATGCTATTTGTTGCTATCTAAATTCCATTTAAGTAGACCATTTTGGCTAACCTTCTTCTTCTTATTGTCTTACAGATACGGATGCTGCTTCGGATGTGCCAGTGCCCAGCGAGGAAGAGGAGCGCAACATGAAACGTAAGTGAAAATCTATAGAAATCTAAGCAACTATCTGAGCATAAAGATAACGATAACGAGCTATTCATTATGAAGATGAAATCATAGAAACAAATGTTAAATCTCTCTCTTAAAATACACTTATATATTAGCCATTATAATAAGATATAGTTGGCCGATCTAACTGATTTCAATATATGTTCAGTCTGTGGCCTTCAGCAGCAGCTGTACAAATTTTCAGGCCGCTGGCTATGGAGGGTGTCGAGTTACCATAGAACAGTAGGTGTCATAGCCGCACAGCAGGTGACTGCCGACTTCCATGTAACTCTGGAAGGTGCTAGTTGTGCACACTCACAGTCACACTCACGCTCAGTAATTCATTCATTCATACGCTCATTCATTCCATTTAGTGTTTCCCATTCACAATAGTCATTGCTTCCCTTTTCAATTCACAGATTACGCTGCGCTGCTAACGGGTCGCACATCGTACTTCCTGAAGGGCGAGGAAATGAAGTCCATGTACACGACATACAATCCACAGAATATCGTGGCCACCGCTCGTTTCCTGTTCCACAAGAAGAATCTGTATTATTCATTCTATACATCGACGAAAATCGGTCGACCACGTGCCATACAATTCGTCGACGATCGCGGCGATATACTCGAGGAGCATCAGCTGGAGACGACCCTCAGCGGCACCCTGAGCGTCTATCAGAATGCCACCGGCAAGATCTGCGGCGTCTGGCGGCGTGTCCCGCGCGACTACAAGCGCATCCTGCGCGACGATCGCCTCCACGTGGTGCTGCTCTGGGGCAACAAGCACCAGGCCGAGCTGGCCCTGGCCGGCAAGATAGCCAAGTACACGGCATTGCAGACGGAACTGTTCAGCTCCCTGCTGGAACCGGCGGCGACCAACGGCAAGACGGATCCCCAACTGGCCGGAGCCGGCGGCACGGCCATTGTGTCGACGAGCAGCGGTGCGGCGAGCTCGATGCACTTGACCTTGGTCTACAATGGCATCTTTGGCGTGGAGGAGTATGCCGATGCCGGGCTGAGTGTTCGCATCGAGCTGCCGGAGCGCAAGGAACTGATCCTGGACGAGGTGTCGCGTGTGCGCAAGCCATCGGCCGAGATCAATGTGCTGGAGCTGTCCTCGCCCATTTCCATACAAAATCTGCGCCTGATGTCGCGCGGCAAACTTCTGCTGACCGTGGAGTCCAAGAAGTATCCGCAGCTGAGGATCCAGGGACACATTGTGACGCGTGCCAGCTGCGAGATCTTCCAGACGCTGCTGGCGCCGTCGCACGGCA